>NC_056726.1:751257297-751513419 GCF_019279795.1 Protopterus annectens | reverse complement strand
AATCTCTACAGCACTATTAACACCCCAGAGAAGCCTGTTCTTTATTAACTCATCTTTTAAGTCACCAAACCAACACATTTTACCTTTGTTTCTCAGGTCAGTAATGTAAGCTGCGAAATTTTCCCCTGGTTTCTGATCTCTTGTATAAAATAAAATGCCTCAATAATGTAATATTTGTCTGGGGGTTGCACATTTCCCTGAATTTGTGCTTCAAACACCCGGGGTCTTCCTGTGATTCAGCCTGTACAACAATATGACAATTTTTACCTTCTTCCTCATATACGGCTAGTGCATACACAAATGAATGCTCTCTTTCAGTGGCCTCTGATCCACTTAGGTTTAGCAAAAGAATGCTCTGGTACATGCATCTTTGTCAGAATAAGCTGCTTGTATAAAAATATTGTACTCTTGCGCAAATATTCTCCAATTCTATGGAATATTCTGATCAAATACAAGTGGTGAGGGCTTTCAAAATCCATCTACCATATTAATACATACCAGTGAAGGGCTTTGCAAATATGCACAAACACACACATATACACATATGCCAGAAATTTATGCCAGTATTTGTAACTTTGCCCAGTGATACAACAAGCCTCTGAATAACTGAATTTTGTGAAAAAAAGTCTCTCGGGCACTATAATACTCTCAAAATTGCTATACTGCAAGAAATCACCTCTTATTTATTTTATTTTATTTTACTTTTGTTAACAGGGAAAATCTGACTGGACACAGGTCCATTTTCAGTGGATGCCCGGGGAGAAAAGCTCCAATTACATAAATTAACAAGTTCACAAAGACAGATATTTACATTCAGGAAGTTACGTATTAACATTGACAGCATATTAGATAATTTAGAGGTAAATATGACAACTTAGGGAAGAGATTACATGATACATCTCTTAGAAACATTTCAAATAACTGCACTGTACAAATGAACTGGGCGGAGGAAGCTCAGAGTAACAAACATTACAACGTAACTGCACTTTGCTAATAAACAGTACACGGCACACTGTACTTCCCCAAAATGGTGGAACTTTGCTAGATAATTCTTTACTGTGCAAGAAACACTCTGTAATGGTGGCACTTTGTAAAAAAGATACTCCCAGCACAAGAAAGTTTTTGAAATGGTTGTACTTTGACTGTACTTCATGATATAGTTCCAATTTGCTCACAAATAAACTCTTCAGAATACATTCACAGTAATAAGCACACAATGTAAGCACTTTTACACACTTTGAGATACTTCAAATAACTCTAGTTATACCCTTGATACAGTACAACGTTGTAGTTATGCCAAAACACAGCACTTTGCCAAAACATGTGCAGTAGCCTTTCTTTATTTATGCTTAATGTGCCCTTTTTACCCATATTAAATTCATTTTGCTCATTTAAGCTCTTTCAATGCCCATTGTCCTTTTCTTGTGCTTGTTTTACTTTAAACAATTCCATTTTGCTTTAAACATACTAATTTTACTTTTCTGATAATCATTTTATCAAATATCTTAGTCTTAAACATTTTGTTTAATTAATAAACCTTTTTTGCCTCTCGCTCATTTAATAATGCAGTTTGTGCCTTTGTAATGCTTCATTTTATTTTTTATAAAATAAACTGTTCATGCAAGTTTTATTACCTTTGGTTCTTTCTGGCTCCTTTCATGCACGTTTCTCCTAGTTTACCTTCACTGTTATCGCTGTACCTCATGAGTCTGAATATCAATCTTTGGAATCCTACTTCTGACACCATGTCACTCATCTAGTCAGGATATAATAGATGATTCTTTGTGGGCTCTGTTAGAGCAGCTTTATTATGTACAAACACATCACAATTGTACCTTATTAACTCTAACTTAGGTACCTTATATACAAACTAAGAGCATTCATTCTTACATGCTCACTCTCTGGCTGCACTTTCAAAATGGAATTGAGTATAGCATGTGCCTGCTATTTATATATGCACATTCGGTCCTTGATAGGCTTCTTAACACAGCACACATGTCCTGTTCTATACAAGGCTGGAGAATTGGGGACCCCTAAAGTAACTGGTAGAAGAGTAGAGGTGACATTGACATCCTGATAGGTAGTTTTGGAACTAGGTGATAGAGGAATTACCAAGGTTGAAAGAGGAGAGGTCTTTGATCAGTTTGTTGTGATTTACCATATCAAAGGCTCTGGACAATTCTAAAAATATGGCAGATATGAATTGTCCTTGACTTCTATAGTGGCTCACTATATTAGTAAATGACATTGGGCAATAGTGGTACTGTGATACAAAACTGTGTTGTGTGTTTGATAGTAATTTGTGTGCCTGAAGGTAGCCCATGAGTTGGGTATGGATGACTCTCTCTAGGATTTTAGATAAGTGTGATAGGATGGCAATTGGACTATAATTTCTAAGTTCTGTGGAATTGCCTCCTTTGTGTAAAGTTATAATGTAGATCTTTCAGATAATAGGTACTATGCTCTCAAATATTGATCTGTTAATGAGTATTGCTACTGATATTTCCTCTGTGAGTTTACTGTTTCAGTGCTAAAAGCAGATATTGCTTCCACTGAGTGGATCTTCATTGTGTATCCTTTCCAGTGTCATACTGTTTAGATTCTGATGTCCATGCATCACTACACAATTTAGACAAACAGGAAAGACATTGGACAGGATTCACAAAGCCTCCGTGTAAGAGTTATAATCTTACACGGAGGCTGCAGTTAAATGAGTGATGTCAGCATGCTCTGCATATTCATGAGAGCATGCTGAATCACACCAAAGGGCTAACACGGTCCATGGAAGACAGTAGGGTGTGTCCGTAGGCGAGCCCTGCAAGCGGACACCCCCCCAAAAGAGTAAAAGTGCCCAAAGTAAACACCACGACAGGGGCCATGGAAATGTGAATAAACACAACACATGCCCCCATAGACTATGAACATAAAATATATAAATGAACATGTTATATATTTTTTTTAAATCGTAAAGATGTTTGCCTAAAGCCGTTTTCTGGCGTGCCCATAGCTTAGCCACAGTTAGCAGTCAGGGGAAAAAGCATATAAGAACTAAATATGCAAAGTAAGCCAAGAAGCAATAGCGTAGCGGTAGAGACATCGGCTGAAGAGCAGGCATTCATGGTTCGAGCCCCCACAACATCAAATTTTATTTTTAGCAAAATAAGCATGAAACAAGTCCCTGACAAACATGTACACATATAAAATCATATTTTATGTAAAATGTAATGAAATAGTCCATTTATTTTGAAGAAATGTGAGATAACAAAACAATAAAAATGTGAGATGTGCCTATAGCTGAGCTACAGTTTAACAAGGTGAGTGCATCTGCCCGTAGGTGAGCAGTGGTTTAACAGGTGCAAAATGAGTGCCCGTAGGTGAGCAATGGTTCAACAGGTGCAAAATGAGTGCCCGAGGTGAGCCGTGGTGTAACAATCTGAAATTGTGTGCCCTAGCTGAGCTGAGCATAATATGCGTGCTGACAGCCAAATGAGGTGTAAACCAGCGTAACCCGTTTGCGCGGAGCTGCCAACAAGCTAACCGACGGGCAACGTTGAGCAAGCTGTAACAAAACTGCCTTTACACAGACACACCCCTAGCCTGTCTAGACAGTCATAAAATATAAAAAGCAGTGGCCAGGTGCGAACCCAGGATATCCTGCACCATAGTCAAGGTACTGAACCACTAAGCCATGACAGCTTTACTTAGAAATGCAGTAATAGCAAATATATAGGAATGAATAGAAAGTGGAGCATGACAAAGAAGGTTTTGTGAAGCTGATACAATTCCAAAATGGCCAATCACAGATAAGTGGGGAAAACGGCATATATAAGCCCCATAGGCGGGAATACACAGCATAAACGATTGTAGAACTGACTTGCAGCCCGAATGCAGGAGTAGGTGAGGGTAGTTGCTTTCGAGTACAGAGGTGGGGCATTGAGGAGTCCAGACACTTGGTCTGGCTCCTAGTCCACAATCATGAGGCCCAACTCATGCAGGGCCAGGTCCTGTGGGGAGCATATAGGGCTGAGGCGTGGGACCGGTTGGCTCATGATCTCACCAGTGCCACAGGGATTCCAAGGACTGGTGAGCAGGTCCATCCCACCCAATTGGGGGGGGACCTTGAAGGGGAAAAAAATGGCCCCTGCAAGAAACACTCTGTAATGGTGGCACTTTGTAAAAAGATACTCCCAGCACAAGAAAGTTTTGAAATGGTTGTACTTTGACTGTACTTCATGATATAGTTCCAATTTGCTCACAAATAAACTCTTCAGAATACATTCACAGTAATAAGCACACAATGTAAGCACTTTTACACACTTTGAGATACTTCAAATAACTCTAGTTATACCCTTGATACAGTACAACGTTGTAGTTATGCCAAAACACAGCACTTTGCCAAAACATGTGCAGTAGCCTTTCTTTATTTATGCTTAATGTGCCCTTTTTACCCATATTAAATTCATTTTGCTCATTTAAGCTCTTTCAATGCCCATTGTCCTTTTCTTGTGCTTGTTTTACTTTAAACAATTCCATTTTGCTTTAAACATACTAATTTTACTTTTCTGATAATCATTTTATCAAATATCTTAGTCTTAAACATTTTGTTTAATTAATAAACCTTTTTTGCCTCTCGCTCATTTAATAATGCAGTTTGTGCCTTTGTAATGCTTCATTTTATTTTTTTTATAAAATAAACTGTTCATGCAAGTTTTTATTACCTTTGGTTCTTTTCTGGCTCCTTTTCATGCACGTTTCTCCTAGTTTACCTTCACTGTTATCGCTGTACCTCATGAGTCTGAATATCAATCTTTGGAATCCTACTTCTGACACCATGTCACTCATCTAGTCAGGATATAATAGATGATTCTTTGTGGGCTCTGTTAGAGCAGCTTTATTATGTACAAACACATCACAATTGTACCTTATTAACTCTAACTTAGGTACCTTATATACAAACTAAGAGCATTCATTCTTACATGCTCACTCTCTGGCTGCACTTTCAAAATGGAATTGAGTATAGCATGTGCCTGCTATTTATATATGCACATTCGGTCCTTGATAGGCTTCTTAACACAGCACACATGTCCTGTTCTATACAAGGCTGGAGAATTGGGGACCCCTAAAGTAACTGGTAGAAGAGTAGAGGTGACATTGACATCCTGATAGGTAGTTTTGGAACTAGGTGATAGAGGAATTACCAAGGTTGAAAGAGGAGAGGTCTTTGATCAGTTTGTTGTGATTTACCATATCAAAGGCTCTGGACAATTCTAAAAATATGGCAGATATGAATTGTCCTTGACTTCTATAGTGGCTCACTATATTAGTAAATGACATTAGGGCAATAGTGGTACTGTGATAGGGGCAAAAACTGTGTTGTGTGTTTGATAGTAATTTGTGTGCCTGAAGGTAGCCCATGAGTTGGGTATGGATGACTCTCTCTAGGATTTTAGATAAGTGTGATAGGATGGCAATTGGACTATAATTTCTAAGTTCTGTGGAATTGCCTCCTTTGTGTAAAGTTATAATGTGGGAGATCTTTCAGATAATAGGTACTATGCTCTCAAATATTGATCTGTTAATGAGTATTGCTACTGATATTTCCTCTGTGAGTTTACTGTTTCAGTGCTAAAAGCAGATATTGCTTCCACTGAGTGGATCTCTGCATTGTGTATCCTTTCCAGTGTCATACTGCTTTAGATTCTGATGTCCATGCATCACTACACAATTTAGACAAACAGGAAAGACATTGGACAGGATTCACAAAGCCTCCGTGTAAGAGTTATAAGTCTTACACGGAGGCTGCAGTTAAATGGAGTGATGTCAGCATGCTCTGCATATTCATGAGAGCATGCTGAATCACACCTAAGGCTAACACGGTCCATGGAAGACAGTAGGGGGTGTGTCCGTAGGCCGAGCCCTGCAAGCGGACACACCCCCAAAAGAGTAAAAGTGCCCAAAGTAAACACCCACGACAGAGGCCATGGAAATGTGAATAAACACAACACATGCCCCCACAGACTATGAACATAAAATATATAAATGAACATGTTATATATTTTTTTTAAATCGTAAAGATGTTTGCCCGTGAATGCGCTCGTTTACTCTGGCGTGCCCATAGCTTAGCCACAGTTAGCAGTCAGTGGAAAAGGATATAAGAACTAAATATGCAAAGTAAGCCAAGAAGCAATAGCGTAGCGGTAGAGACATCGGCTGAAGAGCAGGCATTCATGGTTCGAGCCCCCACAACATCAAATTTTATTTTTAGTAAAATAAGCATGAAACAAGTCCCTGACAAACATGTACACATATAAAATCATATTTTATGTAAAATGTAATGAAATAGTCCATTTATTTTGAAGAAATGTGAGATAACAAAACAATTAAAAATGCGAGATGTTCCTATAGCTGAGCTACAGTTTAACAAGGTGAGTGCATCTGCCCGTAGGTGAGCAGTGGTTTAACAGGTGCAAAATGAGTGCCCGTAGGTGAGCAATGGTTCAACAGGTGCAAAATGAGTGCCCGTAGGTGAGCCGTGGTGTAACAATCTGAAATTGTGTGCCCCTAGCTGAGCTGAGCGTAATATGCGTGCTGACAGCCAAATGAAGCGTAAACCAGCGTAACCCATTTGCGCGGAGCTGCGCATCGCGCAAACAAGCTAACCGACGGGCAACGTTGAGCAAGCTGTAACAAAACTGCCTTTACACAGACACACCCCCTAGCCTGTCTAGACAGTCATAAAATATAAAAAGCAGTGGCCAGGTTTGAACCCAGGATACCATGCACCATAGTCAAGGTACTGAACCACTAAGCCACGACAGCTGTACTTAGAAACGCAGTAATAGCAAATATATAGGAATGAATAGAAAGTGGAGCATGACAAAGCAGGTTTTGTGAAGTTGATACAATTCCAAAATGGCCAATCACAGATAAGTGCGGGAAAAACGGCATATATAAACCCCATAGGCGGGAATACACAGCATAAACGATTGTAGAACTGACTTGCAGTCAGAATGACAGGAGTAGGTGAGGGTAGTTGCTTTCGAGCACAGAGGTGGGGCATTGAGGAGTCCAGACACATTGTCTGGCTCCTAGTCCACAATCATGAGGCCCAACTCATGCAGGGCCAGGTCCTGTGGGGAGCATATAGGGCTGAGGCGTGGGACCGGTTGGCTCATGATCTCACCAGTGCCACAGGGATTCCAAGGACTGGTGAGCAGGTCCATCACCACCATGCGGACCTGAAGAGATGCAAGCAGGACCAATTGAACCTTTGGATCCAGGAGGCCCAGCAAATGCCCAATGCCCCACTACTGAGTAAGTTACATTTAATTATGTATGTAAGAAATTAAATTAGCTGATATTATGGAGATGTGTATTCCAATATTACTTCATTTATATTACAGCTGCAGGTGTCCGTTCTGTGAACTGCAGAGCCTATGGCGATAGGCTGGTGCGGTTGCACCACCAGGTATGTCAGTAATCCACTCCCAGTAACTGTAAAGAAATATAAAAGTATGACAGTTAGCAAAAGAGTGCAGTGTAGTCACTAAGTAATAAAATGTGCAAATAACAGTGTAAGAGTGTTTGCAAGTATTGCTTGATTACAAAAGTGTGTTGCAGTCTGTAATCCAAACAGAAAAATGAAAATGTCTGAAATAAAGTCTGAAATAAAGATGCCCCACCTGTAATATAATAGTACACAACCTGCAGCAGGCTGAAAAGTACAGCTGCAGAAGATGAGCAAATCACATGTGTGAAATATATCCCTGTTGAAATACTGAAACATGACAGAAGTGAGACTGCTGGACAGGATTGTAATAACTACAGGTAAAACATGTCAATAAAGCCAAGAAGTAAGTACCATCCTGCATAGTAAAATGAAAACAAGTGAGAGAGTGTGAGACTTAGTTATGAATCCACCAATAAAGTAGTAATAACCCCTGAATAAAGTATACTGCAGTCAGTACAGAATGAAATGAATGTGACAAGTAGAACCAAACTGCGAAATGTGTTCAAAGTGTTGCTGCAGCTGGAATGTGTATCCCAAAATCTGGATATGTTGCTCTCAGTCTGCAATATGCAGATAGTATGATTGTCTGAAATATCAAACATCCACAGTTGTCTATAGCTATATAAAGCAAATGTAGCAGGCTGATGTAGCTGAACAAAGCCAGATATGAACGTGTATGAATAACAATAAAATGTATATTGATGTAGCAGTAACAGTCCTATCACCAAATTGAAGTAGTTATCATATATGAAACTGTAGTTAGAATAGTAGTGTGTATATATCTGTAGCTATTAGAAATGTACAGCATATGTATTGGTATTCGAAGGTGTTAATAATATTTTCTTTACCCCACCCTATAACCACATATAATCCATTCCACGTGAAATTGGTATGTGCAATCACAATTAACACCCCTGGACATTTGTCCTGTTGTGTCATAAATATTTGCATGTACGTTGATGCATCTGCCCTGTTCATACATCCAAACCTGATGGCCTGTTACCATCAATCAACCCTGCATGTTGTTGGACTAGGTATTGCTGTTCAAATTATGCATGTGTTATGCTCACTGTTCAATGGTGTGAATATCTGGGTGTTTGGTTAATGGGAATACTAATGCATGCTGTTACAACTAATTGTAAATGGTATTGTATGTTACTAACCCAAACTGTCATGACATAATGCAAAACTTAGGACGACAGGGAAGGCGGGTTCCAGCGGACCCACCTCTCCCACCTCAGTTGGCGAGTGCACCTGGCACTAGTGCCCAGTCTGGACCCTCCTCCGGTGGCCCTGAGCCACCTGCGGGTGGAAGCGCTGCAGGGGATGGGGCCCGTCCCCCATCTGCAAGCATGGCCGGAGGAGAACCACCACTCACCCTCCATAGCGTCCAGACTGTGGTGCGTAGGGAGATCCAGGACTCTGTTCTTGGGCCCCTACGCCAGCTTGAGCCACAGGTGGCACAACTTACGGGCATGCCTGTTGCCTGGCCTACACAGCTCCCAGCACAGCCCCGTCCTGGGCAGTGAAGGAACAGTGGCAACTGCCCATGGGTGGGGATATCAGTTCCACTGTTGCCATCTGCGGGCTCATGAGCTCTGGATATCCAAACATCCATCCCCGTCAATTGTGTAACCCCCCCCACACTTGTCATACACCGCCCCTGTATGCGTCTTGTTTGTCTTGTCTGTTGACCTACCCAACCTACCTCCCCAGCTATACCGACTTCCTTCACCTGACATACCACTCTCACCTGAAAAAAAAAAAAGAAAAAAGGGCACTCTGTACCCACAAAAAAGTTACGCCCCATACATAGCTGCCCATTCCGCACATATGTCTGCTGGACATGGAAACCATCAATTACAATTGGCTGTACAACAAGTATTATTGTTGTCCTGACAACTCTCTCAGGGGTGGAAGGTTTCAAATGTCACACCAAATTACATACATATGCACAGCTGTTGCTGATGAAGAAATGGGCAGCTATGGGCCTTACCTACATCCCTCCTGCAAAACCCGAGCTTGTTTCCCTACTGTCTTACCCTCTTTGTGACCCCTTTTTCACCACTTTCCTGTTTCCCCATTTTCATTTCTTTCAAAGAAAATAGCGTGGGTGTGCGCAAGAGTAAGCACTTTTAAGCAGTTGTAAGCGGGTGTGTGTGGAGCTGAACGCCAGTGCGCATGCGTGAGCTCTGCGCAAACCAGCGCTAACCCAGTTACAACTGCTTAAAAGTGCCTTAAGTCACTCTGATTGACAGGCCCAGTAGTCAGTTCAAAAGCAAAATAAAATCCCACTGTCAGTCCCGAACCCAGGACCTTGGAAACAGTAGTCTGCATGACTTACCATTAAGCCATGACTGTTATACAAGAACATTGTGCTAAAATAAATATATCACGTAATAGTAGGAATGAATGTAAAGGGAATATAGGATGTATAGTACACAAAGCATGTCATGTATATTTACTGTCAAATCTAGTGGATATCTATGATAGTAGTGTGTGAACAGAAACAGCCATGCTAGTTGGTAGCTAGTAGGTAATAATGTCACTGTAGCACCTTGCAAGCCACACACATACTCACAGCAGGATAATCACTGCCCATACCCCACAACCTGTTACAGGAACACATCCAGACCAAGTAATAAAATATGTGGAGCAAAGGGCCAAAACCAGGGACATATTACAAATAATGTTACAACAAACTTAGACAGTTCAGAGAGTAACAGATTCTGCATTTTGTGGGATGTTTGGAAGGGTATGAAGTCTGAAACTTAAATGTTTGTCACTATATTCTGACTTGAGCCTAGTGTGATTTGCCAGAAAAAGCTGTGCATGAGATATTGACCAAAATATGAGGCAGAAATGTGGACAACCTGCAAATATTTGTACACATGAGAGGTCTGACACCACCATATTTGAATAGTTAAGAGCCTAGACATAGCAACAGTGACTGAGTTATAGGGATGCCCCACAGACTCCATGTGAAATGTACAAACAGTAGGCAGAAAGGTGTTACAACACATGCAATGGTAACTATGAAGTCCTGAAAGTATGCACCACTTGCATGGCAGAAAAAGTGTAGAAATACATATGCTCATGCTATCCCACAAGTCACAACTGCAGCATACCAGACAATTTAATGGGTGTACCCCACTGATATGTACCATTCCATGAGGCAGATAACAGATGCACTTGAGAGTCTCTGGGGCCTGCTCAGCAGCATATTCAAATACCCTAATAGATGTCAAGGCCCACACCATGGCCAGACCACACTGCATGCTGTAACACCCTAGCAGATATAGCAAGCATTCCAAGGTGTGAATGTACATGGAAAATAGGAAAGCCACAGCAGCACACTACAGTCAGAACACCTAGCAGGCATACAAGTAGTGACTGTAAAGGGCAAATATTTAAGCCATAGCAACAAAGTGCAAGAGCCACTGCTATACACCGTTACACCACATGTCCCACAGGAAAGCACAGACACACACATTAACAGTAGTAGTAGTCGTAGGTGTCAGTGTACATACACAGTTAGTACAGGAAACTGGAGAAATGAATGGAGAAATGTTAATCTACAACACAGCTGGAAATATGAGAGAGATACCAACCTTTACACTCATAGAACATTGTCCACAGCATACCAGCATGGTCCCTGCCCTTAAAATCTGAAAGGGCTACGCCTATCTCACATACCTTTTTATAGCACTGTTCTGAAATCACAGTGAGAACTGCAATCAGTACACAACTGGCTGCATGCAATTAGCAAATGCTGGCTAACAATTGGTGCAGAGGCCATCACATGGACATATGCAGATACCTACAAAAGCATGCTGTACTCCCAGTCCACACATGCAATACTTTCATTGCACCTTGAGGAGGAAGTGAGAGACAGAGAGAGAGAGAGAGAGAGAGAGACAGAGAAAAACAAAATTAAACATACTCAAACAAAACTGTTCAGCAACAGCCACCTGAAAGCTGACAACTGGCAAGTGGAGCAGCAGGACACAAAACCAGACGGCAACACAAGCAGCTGTGACAAACACAGGTAATGTAAAGTAATACTATAAAGGTCTACATACTGTGTACCCTCCATATGTGTCATTGGTCTGTATCCATATGTATATGAAGATGTGCAAAGGGCAGGGGACATACAGCAACTATCAGTGAAGGCTGTACATACATTTGTATGTGAGAGCATCTATGTGCACATATCAATGTAGGTTGAATGTAGGTTGTAGTGCAATGTACAATGTAGGTTTCACAGTTATGTATGTTTAGCAGTATGTTAGTGTGTGTATACAGTATGGTAAACAAACATGTTGATATACCTATCTATCATATGGATATGTATGTATGTCAAAATATGTATGTATGTATATATATATATATATATATATATATATATATATATATATATATATATATATGTATATATATGTATACATACATAGAGAGAGATGTAGGAATACATAGACAGATGTAGATAGATAGAATATGTACAAACATATATATGTAATACACACATACAGATATAGATATATGTAGATACATTACATAGACAGACAGATCTGACTATCTACAAGTATGACTGTATATGATAACCTCAACACCCCGTCCCACCCCCTCTGTCACTCTCACCCCCTCTCTGTCACACACCCCTCTCCATATCTATAGCAATATATGTACATCAATATATATGTGTGTGTATATGTATACAGACATATATATATATATATATATATATATATATATATATATATATATATATACATACATATATATATATATATATATATATATATATATATATATATATATATATATATATATATATATATATATATATATATATATATATATATATATATATATATATATATATATATATATATATATATATATATATATATATATATATATATATATATATATATATATATATATATATATATATATATATATATATATATAGAGAGAGAGAGAGAGAGATGTATATATATTCTGAGTGAGACACATGTGTACAGATGTATTGCAACAGGTGCCTGGTGACAAAGGCATGGAGTGAACACCAGTGTCAAAACTGGAGTACCATACCCCATTTCAAATCACCTACACCAGTAACCACCAGATATGTGATTGGCTGCCCACCACTGCATGTGTCAGGGGTGAACAGGGTCATAAATGTGTACAATAGTCCCCCCAATGATATTCACAGTGGCACACTGTTCCTGGAATACCTGCACATGGTATGTGTCAGCAGACATGGTGTGTCAGCTATGGACATGTAGGTCAGTGTACCCCTCCACACCACATAATGGCTGCTATGGTATGTACCTCACATGACAGCTACAGATATGGAGAAGGACACAGCGACATGTACAACACTGTGACAATGCACTCAAACACATTACCAATGCACAGTGACTGACAACACCACAGAGTACACACATACTACCCACATAGAGGTTACCACTCCTGGATTTACATACTTAAGTCACACCCATGACAGATGTCCAACAACCATAGTAACATCTCACACCATCCACAACCTAAATGACTGCTGTGTGTCGTCCGTGCCACTGCAATAGAGAGCACATGTGGAGGTAAAGGTTCCTACCCACAGATAAGACATACCCTGCAATAAACCACACAGTGTTAAGAAGCAAGACTCCCCATGAGTACATGTCACACATACCCCTGCTGAATGTTAGTCAGATAGGTAATATGCCATATGAGTCACCCTGTGTAACTGTTTGACAGCAGCAGGTACCATCACACCACATGTGTCACAATGGTCAGGGTAGCAGAACAGTATGCTGCTGTAGTCGCAGGGGCAATAGCATATTGTATAGTATTGTATTGTAATGTATTGTATTGTGTTGTATTGTATTGGTATGTTGAGGTGCCTCCTTCATGGAGTGGAACCACTGCTGCTGTGCGCCAGTGTACAGGTACATATCCTGTAGTCAGGCTAGTGTTACATAGCACTTCTATATGTGTGTTTAGCTCCTGTCGCAGTTCATGTAGCATGCAACCGGGGATACCATCAGGTCCCATTCATGTTGTGTATTCTGCTTTCCTGAGGGCGGCTCTCACCTGGACATCTGTGATGACAGGGAGGTTACAGTCAGCCGGGATAACTATGTCTTATTTTGGGGGAGAGGGAGGGGTGAAACCTGCACTGAACCTGTCTGCCACAATATTGTCAATATCTGTGGTTTCAGTGAATTATTTGTTGTTGTGTACTAACTATGAGCATAGTGGAGGGATTCTGACCAGGTTGCTAACATAACTGAAGAAGGCCTTGTTGTTATCTGCAGTGTCCATCTTGATTTCCCTCTCAAAGTTGCCCATGGATGTTTGTATGAGGGAAATAGATCCTTACTAGTGCTGCTCAGACATGCCTTCCCTTTATGGAATTATGCTCTGTCTTGCAGTAGCTTCCATCTTTTGTAATACAATCTGTCTATGGCTGGGGTCCACCAGACAGGATGCTGTCCCTTTGTGGAGAGTGTCTTGGTCATATATGGGATTGCATGATCCATGCATTCTCGGAGATGTCCGTAGAAAGCATTTGTGAAGGGGTCAGCATTGTGGGTTGTGTCTTCCACTGGCCCAGTGGGCTGAAAGAATACCATGTCACTGTTACAAAATGTAAAGTTTGCATTTGCAATGTTATTCACTATAGTCGTTTGTGCTGGTGGTGGAGGTGGGATATGTATATCCAGGGCAATTAGTTTGTGGTCAGCTCACAGTAGTTGATGATGTAGCCCATACAGTACCTAAATACAAACCCCCAGAGTGAGGAGGTGCTCTGGACCTGAATCAGTGTTCTGATTGCTGGGGTTTGGTAGTATGTCATATAGAGTGTGCCAGGTACTGTTGCACAGTTGCTGGCTAAGCACTGATACCTGGCCATTTACATGTGTATCTACCAATAGACAGACAGATGCTATATATGTGAGATATGTCGTGTCATAACAGTCGAGTAGCATGTGTAGTATGTGTGCCAAATTCTGCTGACATATATTGCTGATATCAGGTTATTTCCTTTTTCAGGCACATGGCTCACCCACGAAATCCAGCTTACTCCGCAGCTGAGGATGAGGAGATACACCAGAGCCTGGTGCGGGATTATGCAATACTCTTTTCCCACACCAGCCAGAATCAGCATGAGAGGGCTGCACTGTGGCAAGACCTGGTCCGTCGGGTAAATGACATAGGCATGCATAATAGGACATATGAGCAGGTACGACATCACTGCAGTGATTTAATCAGAAATGTCCGTCAGCGTGCGTGGGATATCCACAGGCAACAGGTCGCCACAGGTGGTGGGGTGGCTACACATCCCCCACTCACCAGACTGGAGGGAATACTCATGAGTGTAGTGGCTCCAGTCCGCCAACAACAACAACAACAACAGCAGCAGACATGCATTATGATGGAGGCTGGAGCCACGCAGCAGCAAGACTATGAGCGTGCAGGTAATATGCCATATGTACAGTTGACTGTTGTGTACACTGGTAGTTAATGCATGTGTGAGGTGTGTCCTTGGTTTGTAGCTGTCATCATAAGATTTAATGTGCAAGTGTGATATCCTCAATATCAGCAGCTGACCTGTGAAAGGCGACTGTTGTACTACTGACTTGTATCATACTCAGTAACAATGGCACAGTTGTACCCACTGACATTAGTTTCCTCACTTCTGCGGGTCCCTCCGATGTAACAGCAATGCAGCCTATCCATGCTGGTGAGTGTGTATTAACAATAACTTTAATAGTCTTGATAGTAATAGTAATATTATGCTCATTTAGTAGTGCTCTGTGTATGCATGCAGGTGTGTCTGTATCTGTGTGTTGATATCTTGCATACTGAGTAGTGTACAACTATGTGCAACTGTGTGCATGTGTACGTGTGCACGTGTGCATGTGTGCATGTGTGCACCTGTGCATGCGTGCACCTGTGCAAGTGTGCATGTGCGCATGTGTGCATGTGTGCATGTGTGAACGTGTGCATGTGTGCACCTGTGCACGTGTGCATGTGTGCATGTGTGCATGTGTGCATGTGCGCATGTGCGCATGTGTGCATGTGTGCACCTGTGCACGTGCACATGTGTGCACTTGCGCATGTGTGCATGTGTGCAAGCTTGCATGTGTGCATGTGTGCACCTGTGCATGTGTGCATGTGTGCACATGTGCATGTCTGGACCTGTGCATGTGTGGATGTGTGCATCACTGGTAATATTGTGTAGACATTGTAAACTGTGCTTCCTGTTTCCCTCCCACAGGTTCTGGTGCTGGTCTGGTGTCATGCAGCAGGGAACCTGAATCAGGTGCCCTGGGTACTGATAATGATGACATCTGTGTAATGGCACAGGAAGGTATGCCAGGGTCCATCATTGGTCAGCCGATTGACAGTACACAGCTGTCAACCCCATCAATGCGCACAGTTATCCTGCCAATACACCCTTTGTCACCAATGTCACTAGGTGATGGAAAGCATACAGTGGCCATTGACCAGGGTAATGTGGTATCTGTGGCACAGCAGCCATGGGCATGGCCCTGAGATGGTACCACACAGACAGTTCTCCAGGGGTTCTCGTGGGAGCATCCGTGGGCATACTGCCCCTGTCAGATGTGCCCACAGAGGTCTTACAACCTCTTGTTTCGGGCTGTCATGCAGGCACAGTCATGTATGGAACGGTACACCAGACAGGGTCTGAGGGAGCTGACAGCATGTCGCACAGCCATGGCTGACAGTATGCGTGACATTGTGGCTGCCATCCGTAATTTCACCGATGTCATATACAGACGTTGTGGGGACATATTAGACCGGTTCCACAACTACATGTCCATGAGCCAGGGTGATGCTGGATGGTTGAGGCGTCGATGTGGGCGTATGCCAGCAACAGCAGCAGCTGGCAGTCGTTGCAGATGACAACAGGGCCGCAGCCGCCCCCATAGTGCCAGCAGCAACCCCAGCAATGCTGGGTCTGTGCTGTCATCAGACCGCCCCAGGAGACCATGTGCACATGGCTCTGGTCAGGCCCAACAGGGATCTGTGTCCAGTCAACGAATACCTGCTTCTGATGACAGTACCCAGTCTGGGTTGGTACCGGATATGGTCCGTAGCACCTCTGCAAGGCACAGGTACCATGTCCGTGGCCAGAAACACTGATCTGTATGACCTGGCAGGTACAGTCTGTGGCTGTCCACAAACACCAGTATATGGCAGCCATGAGGTGGAACTGTGTGCATCCATACACACACATGCGAATTGACAACACCTAGGGCTACCGCATACACGCACACACTGCATCAACATTGCCCCACCTTGTACTGCTGTCCCTCACCAACACACATACACATACATGTCAATTGGTGGTATCGGTGGCTGACTCAGGCATACCAAGTTCACACCCTGTGCATATGATGAAACTGTGCCACCTCCTGCAATCTGTAACATCAGTGCAGGTACAGGTTAACATGTTGCTGATGCACAGGGTGACTACATAGACATGTAGTAATAGTATCATGTTGTTAACAGTACTGTGTGCTGAAATAATTGTGGGTATATCACAGCATGCCTGATGCAGTAAGGGTATGATTGTCATGTACTGTTGTCTACACTCATGGTAAGTACCATAGTGTATCATCTGCACATGTTGGCATACTGGTGGTAAGGATGTCAACAGAAGGCTACATACATAGGTAGCACAGGGAATAATGTAATGAATGTATTAATATGCAATAATGGACATGTAAACTGCAAGTGGCATGTTGCACACACTGGACTCTGCAATGCAGATGTTTGAGAATGTTTATATGTGTGCAGTACTACATGACTGGTACAGGACACACAGGAGCACCCTAGCACTGCAAGCTCACATTTCATACCATGCTAGACAGCCCCAACACACAAAACTAACTGTCACAGGAGGGAGAGTCCCCATACATGTCAGGGATACTGTGGTGGCAGGCCAGGTAGCATACATCCTACTAAGTATGGAACCACTGAGTGAAGGCTCAGTGTCTGTTATTTGACATGTGTATTACTGCAGGTATGAGCACATGGGTTTCCATCCAGTTATTGTACATCCTGACGGTACATGGTCTGTACACTTGTGTGCGCTGAGACTGGACCCTAGCCATCTGACCTGTGTATTTCCATGTACATGTGCATAGTGCCTGCATATTTGCAATGTTACCTACTGGAAGTGGTACAGCTTGTTTGTTGTACAATGGACTACATGCAGCCCTGCTTACTGTAGCTTTGTTTGCATGCATGTTTGCTTGCAATTACCCTGGAATACTGATCCCACCTGCAATGCATAGTTACAGAGCTTCTATGGACTCCTAGTGACATCTGCATAGCTTACTATATGTATGTCCATGTCTCACTTGACAGAACATCACTGTTTGTCCTGTTCACATGTACATTGCCTGTGACACATTGCATATGACTTACCTGGCATTTGTCCACGTGAGCAGTCATATATGCCACTGCTAACTAAACACAGGCCCTACACCCTCACATACTCATCTTCTGTTGAACCACCTGCTTCGCTAGGGATGGCTTGCACCTGTCAGCCCTGGGCTTTCAGATATTGGCAAAGGCTCTTGCTACCCCCATAGTGCCTTTGTTAGGCAAGGCTCAAATGACAAACCCACCTTCATAGGTATCACAAGGGATAAGAAACTAAGAGTAATGCTACTCAACGCCATAAGTCTGAACCTCAAGATGCATGCACTCGAAACTCTCCTTAGTATGGAGAACATCGATATCTGTGCAGTAACAGAAACCTGGTTCAGGGCTACTGAGAGCACCCCAGCACTACCAGGTTATACCTCATACCATGCTTTTCAGCCCCAAAACTTGGACCGAACCACAAAAGGAGGGGGAGTATTGATATTCATCAAAGATACTCACACCTCCAGGTTGGTGGCAAAGCACCAAGCATCAGAGACTATCCATGTGCAACTAACAATGGGTAAAACTGCCTTCCAGGTTATAGCCTGCTACAGACCACCCTCCCAAACCCAAGAACTGCACTCGGCATTCCTGAGAACAGTGGAAAATATGAAGGTCTCTCCAAACACCATTATATTGGGTGACTTCAACTACCCAAACATAGACTGGGAGCATGACTCTAGCTCCAACACCCTAGCCCAAAGATTCCTAGAATATATGAACTCAAATGCTATGGAGCAACTAGTTACCACTCCCACAAGAAGGGAAAACATACTGGACCTGATCATCACCAACATGGGGACTCTATGCTCCAGACCAGAAGTGTATCCCTCACTGGTAAGATCAGACCATAAACTAATGCCACTGGATATTCACATCCCGACCCCACCCCCTGCCCAGAAAACCACAGTGAACAACTTCTCTAAAGCAAATTCACACTCCTCAAAACTGAGGTGGAAACCTTCAAAGCCCCCAGGCCTGTGGAAAATACGGACCAGACCGCAGATTCCTCTATAAACACATTCTATGGACACCTTCAGGAATGCATGAATCATGCGATCCCGAATAAAACCAAGGCCCAGTCCTCCAAAGGCAGACGTCCTGTCTGGTGGACCCCAGCCATAAACAAACTATACAATAGAAGGAGGAAGCTACTAAATGATACAGCAAAATCCCAAAAAGGGAAGGCATCACTGATCAGTATTAGCAAATACTACATGCCCTCATAAGATTGTCTAAGGCCAGCTTCGAGAGAAAATTGCACAGGACACTAAGGATAATCACAAGGCTTTCTTTAGTTATGTTAGGAACCTGGCTGGTAATTCCCAGATATGCTCAGACGTAGTCCAAATTGTCAATAGAAACACCAAACCCACAGACATTGCCAACATCCTAGCTGACAGGTTCAGTGCAAACTTCTCCCCCCCTCCACACCGAAAGGGCAAATATTTATCCCAGCAGAGTGCTGCCCCCTGACATCTCAGATGCTCAGGTAAGAGCCGCCCTCTCCAAAGCAATAAACACTGCATCAATGGGACCAGACAGTGTCCCGGCCTGTGTCCTATATGAACTCCAAGAAGAGCTACACCCAAACATAAAACTACTGTTCAATCCCAGCCTTACTACAGGATATGTGGCCAAAGAGTGGCATACAGCAACAGTGGTCCCTCTACAGAAAGGTGGTGCCTCAATGGATCCTGGACACTATCGCCCCATAAGCCTGACTAGCTTGGTCTGCAAAGCTATGGAAAGGATCATCATGGACCTCATAAATAAAGATATTGGGGACCTACAGACACTGGATCATACCCAGTTTGGCTTTGTTAAGGGCAGATCCTGCCTCTCAAACCTGGTTGATTTCTTTGAAACAGTCACCAAGGCCATTGACGAGGGGAAGGTGGTCCACACAGCCTACCTGGACCTCGCAAAAGCCTTCGATACAATACCCCACTCGGGCATTCTAGAGAAGCTCACCAGCTTAAATATCAACCCCTATGTCACTAGATGGATTGCACACTGGCTCAAGGACAAAACCCACATGGTTAGAATTGCTGGAGCCATGCCAGACTCCAAACCAGTTACAAGTGGTGTCCCACAAGGCTCAGTCCTGGGACCTCTCTTGTTCGGTATATATTTATCGGAGGTACAAGCCAACACGGAAGGACTGTGGCTGACCAAATTCGCAGATGACTGCAAACTGGCCACCATAATCGACTCTCCAGCCGACACAAGCATCCTCCAAAAGGGCCTCATAGAAACAGACAACGTGTGCCAGAGCCATGGCCTCAAGCTGAATGCCAAAAAGTGTATAGTCATCCCCTTTGGCAAAAACAAAGTGCCCACAAAGTACCACATAGGTGGTAATCCATTAAGTACAGAAGAAGTAATTAGGGACCTGGGGACCCAAGTTGATAGCAATCTCTCATTTGACAACCACGTAGCCAAAGTGGTTAGAAAAACATTTTATATAGCCCACCTCATCATGAAGGGATTCACATCTAGATCAGGGGAGGACATCGTGCCTCTTTACTCATCCCTCATCAGGCCCATAATTGAGTACAATGCCCCTGTTGGGATGTACCTTACCAGACACCTGCAGCAACTGGAAAGACCCCAAAAGTACCTCACCAAGAGGATCAAAGGGCTCAAACAGATGCCATATGCTGACCGGTTAAAGAAACTCCAGCTCTACTCAGTGGCATACCGCCTGTTCAGAGGCGATCTGTGCCTGATGTATAAAGCCATGTCAAACCCGGAATTAATGGGCATGCTGCACCTCAGAATATCCAAATCCCATCGAGCTACAAGCTCGAGAGACTTGAACCTCAGCGCTGAAATAAATAGGACATGCTGGAGGGACAGATTCATAACCCAGAGGCTCCCTTCACTATAGAATAAAATCCCAGTCCAGGTTAGGCAGAGTCCCTCATTGACTCTCTTCAAGAGGAATCTTGATGAGTGGATGGGACATCATAGGTTTACCCCGGGTATCACTTCTGTGTCACTGTTAGACAGAGGCACAGTATACTAACCTCGAAAAAGGGCATAGCAAGATAAATTTACAATGGATGGCGACAGCAAAACACATTCTGGCTAGGTTTATAAATGCCCTAGGGCAGATAGCCTAGTATGAACCTATGAACCTATGAATCTATGTACCTTGTTCCCCATTGGCCCTATGTGCTGTTAATCACCATGGCAATCACAATACTATGGTAGCATGTACAAAGGTCAGTTGTCAGTCACCTCTATGGTACAGTTGTGGAATATGTGGGTCATGTGGCAATGTCACAGCTGCCACATGTACACAGTCAACCCTCTCCCCTACACATGGACGTACAACACATGTATGAGATTGAACCACATAGTCAAACTGGGGACTAAGCACTCTGAACCCAGTACTGGCATAACCTGTCAGGTGGCATGAAATACTACAGTGACTACAATACCAGTCTGATGTAGACCTACACTGACAGTAATACAAGCACATTAACACACTGGGCCATTCGTGGAGCCTAAGAATAGCATCCTGCATGAACGGCAGACACCTCTGCAGCTGGCACACAGGCATACGTTATGCCAGAACACATCACGCATAACACATAGCACACAAATCATGTGTGCCAAACAGTCACAGCCTGTACGGCTAGACAACACACCTGCTACAGTTGTGTTAGGTACCTTTATTGTCCGGTACAGTGAGGTCACGCTAACCAGGCTGGACAAGGTGAAGGTCACAGTGATATGCCTGTGGGGCACTATGGTCCACCACATAACACAAGCATACAGGTCAGTCAGAGGCATGGACACATATGACTCAGTCATTTTCCATGCCACTATGGCTGACCTGTGATGTACCTCCCTGGACTACATGATAGGGAACATGGAAGGGCTCTCTGAGCATGTGGCACAGGCTGGTATGACCCTGACCTTGGTTGGCATCATACCCTCACCAGGAATGCTGACATATTACTGAATGCTGATGAATTACTGTAGCTACAACACCTAGCTGAAAGGTTCCTAGCATGTAGTCACTGCATTGCTATGGAACATCTTGTTACCACTCCCACAACAGGTGAAAACATGCAGCACCTGTTCATCAACAACATGTAGACTATATGCCCCAGACCAGATGTGTATCCCTCGCTGCTAAGTTGATACCATCTACATATCACACTGTATATACACATACCACATGCAGCATCCGCACAGAAGACCACAGTCATAATGTTATCCAGTGCAAATACCATGTATTCACATGTGGCAGGCATCAGACATGGTAACTATTGAAGGTCACAGGTACATATGTGTATTTGGCACACACATACATCATCTGTGTCCATTGCCATTACTGGTTTAATCTATGTCATGCATTATTGTGAACAACAACCCACACACATGGGCATTCTGTGTGACAAAAACACACGTGGCATGTCTGGAATCCAAAGCCATAACTAACTGTGCTATGACAGTAGTGAGAGACGCAGTAGTAGAGCGTGTTATTTGCATTACTGGGAGATTTGCCCTCTTCCGCTGTACTTGTAGGGTGCTGACACCATTTCTGTGTAGAGATTGGAATATGCAGCAGCTGGTGTGTTGTACTGGTTGGCAAAAGGGTCCGTTCTCTCACACATGTAATTGCACACACACTGCTTTCACCCTCTCCCACACATACTTGCTATTTGCAGAATTCAAACCCCTACCTAATTATGTTATGACACTCAAGACGGACACATTAGCAGAGCATGCTATTTGCATTACTGGCAGGTTTCCCTTCTCCTGCTGTACTTATAGGGTGCTGACATCATCAGTGTTTAGAAAGGGGAATGTGCATCCTGTAGTGTGTTCTCCTAGTTGCCAAAAGGGACATTTTTTTCATACAGACTTGCACACACAATAACCCCCTCCAAACACACTGAGCATTTACAGGATTCAAACCCCTACCTAACAATGTTATGACACTCGAGATGGACGCATTAGCGGAGCACGCTATTCGCATTACTGGGAGGTTTCCCTTCTCCTGCTGTACTTATAGGGTGCTGACATCATCAGTGTTTAGAAAGGGGAATGTGCATCCTGTAGTGTGTTTTCCCAGTTGCCAGAAGGGACATTTCCTTCACACAGACTTGCACACACACCAACCCCACTCATCCACCCACCCACACTGAGCATTTGCAGGATTCAAACCCCTACTTAACTATATTATGACACTTGAGGGAGACGCATTAGTGAAGCGCACTATCCGAATTACTGGGCATTTGCTCTGCACCTGCAGTATTTATAGGGTGCTGACATCATTATTTCTACAGAGGTATGTACATCTAGTACTACCTGTCAGGTGGGGGATAGCATATATATGCATTTGCAGCCACCTACGTCAGGGTCAGATATGCACATCGCACTGGCAGGTTATGTTTTATACCATGCTTCATGACCACAGGACCTGCAACACACAACACAACCAGTCCTGACCACCCCTCCCACATCAGGACACACACTTTGCTTCCCTGGGAACAGTGCCAAAATATGCAGGTGTTCACATACACCATTCCAGTTGTTAACGTCAGGTACAGGCATATTGTGTGTGGGAACTACTCAGGCCTCTACAACATTACCCTACAGCCACTACAATTTGTGAATCCATGTGCTATGGCAGAACCACTCACCACAGCCACAAGGGGGAATACATATTGCACCTGACCATCTACAACATGGGTACTCACTGTTTCACACCAGAGGTAGACCACCATTGTTGATATCTGACCATACCCACCTTTCTCTGGCCATCCATATCCCATCCCCACCCCCAGGCAAGGTTGTCACTGCAAACAAACTGTATTTATCAAAAGCAGACTTTACACTTGTGAAGACTGGGGTGGAAGACTTCAAAGGACCCATGCTGGGGGAGTATACAGGCCACTCTGCATAATCCTTGACAATTGCATTCTATGAGCATGTGGAAGGTTTGCATTGATCATGCTATCCCAAATATACCCATGACTGCTCCACAACAGGACACCTGTCAGATGCACACCAGCCATATATGACCTGTCCAACAGACAGAGTGAGCTAATACATTGCAGAGCAGTAGCCCACAGGGGGAGGACATCTCTGAGCAGTACCGGCACGACACTTCAATCCCTCATAATCATCACGACACAGTGTTGACAGTGAAATTGTCCAGACAATGCAGATAAGGCTCCCCTCAGTGTGTTATTGATGCCCACTTACTGTTAGAGGTCCTCAGCAATCCTCTTCCAGCACACACCAACAACATGGCTGTGGCTTAGCAAATTCAAACCCTGGGATCTCCACTGTGTCCCTGCTTGACAGAGGCACAGCACACTAGCCTCACATGGTGCCTTATGTGACCTACTTTACAGTGGCACAGTAGCCTACTGTACTGGGGAGGCAGATGCCAAGCACACTCTGGCTAAGCTGTCATTCCCTAGGGCAAACAGCCTAGTGTTGACCTCTACACCCATATGTTTAATTGTCAGATGCACATTATTTGTTGCTGATAGACTGTTTGCAGGTCTTGATTGCCATAGCATTCCCTGTTTGTATGAACAACTTGTGTATCTGTGGAAGATGTTTGCATATGGGAGGGATCCACTATATCACATATGTCTCTGTAGTCATTTAACTGTGTGCACTGGGCAGATTGCTGTAATGTGGTTGGTTCCTGGAATAACACATACAAATACCAGATATGTGTGGCCAACTGCTAAACTGAGATTTGGCCTAAGTGTGTGAGCATGCCCAATTCAGCCTTCCCATGGCATGTTGTCTGACATATGTCTCATTTATCAAAGTGTGCGAGCATGCCCAGTGTGAGCTTTCCATATGTTGAACTCTGCAGCCCACCACATTTGTGGATGAGTGTGAACTTCAACAAATATCTCCCATTTATGGTTGTGTGTTGTGTGTCATGTTGTGTAGTTACTGTCCAACTGCTTTGTGTGTGAACACAACAGGGATTATACTGTGCCTGCAGGGTTTGCATGGGATACTTTGCATACAGTTGTCAACATCCTTTCATACTGACCTAACACTGTAGTACCGTATAGTGTACTGGTTCAGTACTTTCAATGTGGTGGACAGTATCCTGGGCTTTAGTCCTATCACTGCTTTACATTTCCATAGTGAGCACAACAGCCTGGTTAGGGGCCAGTTGTGCACATCTGACCATGTTGCATTATGTTCAGATATGAACTACTTAAACCAGGCTTGTCCAACATTGGTAGTGTATTCCACAACATAGGTGTACATTTGCAAACACTAGCGATGTGCCCTAGGCCATTTCTAATGCTAGTTGGAGAGTGTGTTTGTCCTTCGACACACATTGTAAGTGGAGTTTACCATGACATATGTCATGGTTAGTATGCTGTGCCTCCGTCTACCTGTGAAATAACAGTGATACCCAGGGTGAACCTACCATCTCCCATCCACTCATCAAGATTCCTCTTGAGGAGAATCGATGAGTGACTCTATGGATAACCTGTACTGGGAGTTTAACCATGAGTGGGGGTGGCTTCTGTGTTATGGATCATGCAGTACAGCTTGTCCTATGTATGTCAGTGCTGGGGTTCAGGTCTCTCATGTGCATAGCTCACTGCCATTCAGATTGTACAAGGTGCAGCATGTTCATTGATTCCAGCTTGGACATGGCTTTATACATCAGGCACAGCTTGCCTCTGGGTGGGCAGTATGGCAGTGTGTGTAGCTGCAGTTTGTTTAATCAGGCAACACATGGCATCTGTTCAAGCTCTTTGATACTCCTGGTGAGGTACTGTTGGGGACTTTACAGTTGATGGAGGTGTCTGCTGAGGTGCATCCCACAGGGGCTATTGTAGTCAATTGTAACGCTGATGAAGGATAACTGCAGAGCCACAATGACCTCCCTTTATCTAGATCTGACAACCTTCATGATTAGGTGGGTATATGGTATGTTTCTGTAAACACTACAGCCACATGTTTGTCCAATGCAGGATATCTATCACCTCGTGTCCCCAGGTCTCTCATTACATGTTAAGTACGTAATGGGTTAACACCTATGTGGTAATTGGTGGGCACTTACTGTATATCCACGGGGGTTGACTATACACTTTTCTGCAGTTAGCTTGCTGACATGGCTATGGCACCAGTTGTCTGTCTCTATGTGGCCCTTTTGTGGGATGCTTATGTCAGCTGGAGGGTCAGATATGGTGGGCAGTTTGTCGTCCTCTGCAAACATGTTCAGACACAGTCCTTCCATGTTGGCCTGTACCTATGGGACATATATACCAAACGAGGGAGGTCCCAGGACCAAGCCTTGTGGGATGCCAGTTATATCTGGTTTGTAGTCTGACATGGCTGCAGCATGTCTGACCATGTCAGTTCTGTCCTTGGTCTGGTTTGCAACTCCTCTACTGACATAGGGGTTTATATTTAAGCTGGTGAGCATATCTATAATGAACACGTAGGGTATTGTATGGAAGCCTTTGCAAGGTCCAGCTATGCTGTGTGGACCACATTGCCCTCATCAATGACCTTAATGATGTTTCAAATGAGCCAAACATGTTTAGGGGAAGGATCTGCACTTAAGAAAGCCACACTGGGTAGGGTCTGGTGTCAGTAGGTCCCCAATATCTTTATGTCTGCGGTACATGCTGATCCTTTCCATAGCTGTGCAGACCAAGCTTCTCAGGATTCTGGGGTGGTAGTTTTCAGTATCCATTCAGGCAACACCTTTGTTGAGAACGACCACTGTTGTTGTACACTGCTCTTTGGGTACATATCCTGTGGTAAGTCTGACATTGAGCAGTAGTGTGATTTGGCATTCCATTCTTCTTGGAGTCCATGTTGGACTCAGCCCAGGACACCATCTCATACCATTGCTGCTGTGTGTTTTGCTTTGTAGATGCTGGCTGTTACCTCAGCATCTGCAATGTCAGGGGGCCAGCAATCTGCTGGGATAGATATTTTGCATTCTGGGGGTTTGCACTGCACCTGTCAGGATGTATGTTGGCAATATGTGTGTGTGTTTGGTATGTTTTTTGTAATATTTATGTGATTCAGAGCATATCTGTGAATTCCCAACACGGTTCCTACCATCAGTTGAGGAAACCTTGGGATTATCCTTAGTGTCCTGTACAATTTGTATCTTCATAGGTTCATAGGTTCATACTAGGCTATCCACCCTAGGGCATTTGTAAGCCTAGCCAGAGTGTGTGTGGCTTTCGCCACCCCTTGCTATGTGAATATTATGGCCATTTATGATTTGCTTTGCTGTGCCTCTGTCTGGACGTGACACAGTGAAGACCCCCAGTGTAAATCTACGATCATCCATCCACTTGGCAAGATTCCTGTTGAAGAGTGTCAGTGAGGGGCTCTGCCTAACATGGAGTGGGATTCTGTTCCAGGGTGTGGGGAGCCTCTGGGTTATGTATCTGTCCCTCCAGCACATCCTATTTCATTATGTGTTGAGGTTGACATCTCTCTCTCACAGCTCCGATGGCTTTGAGTTTTCTGGGGTGGAGCATGTCCATTACTCCTGTGTTGGACATGGCCTTGTACAACAGACATACAATGCCTCTGTGTAGGCAGTATGTGACTGCATTCAGCTGGGGTGTCTACAGCCAGGCAGCATATGACATATATTTGAGACCCTTTATCCTCTTGGTGAGGTACCTTTAAGGTCTTTCTAACTGCTGCAGGTGTCATGTAAGGTACATCCCAAATGAGGCATTGTACTAGATTATGGGTCTGATAAGAGAACAGCATAGGGGCACAATGACCTCAGTTGACATAGATGTGAATCCTTGGGTCCACTACAGAATCTCGAAAGCTCATAATACCGAAGCCCATAATCCTGAGACCAAAATCCCGAAAATTCAAAATCCCGAAAGCCCAAAATCCTGAAACTCAAAATCCTGAAAACACAAATAATGCTACTATGTCAATATAAAGACACTAATATCTACCAACTGACCCTGACCCTAACCCTAACCCTAAGGTCCATCACTATCGCACACTCACCTGACCCGCGCCCTAACCCTAACTCACTTAAACCGCCCCAACCCCAATATTTGTCACTATTGCATACATGCCTAACCTGCGCCCTAACCCTAGCTCACTTAAACCGCCCCTAACCCTAACATAAAACCAACCGCACACTTACCTGAACCCAACGCATGACCTAACACCACAGGGCTAACAATAGCAAAGCCACAATGACGTCCGTATGTCCATTTTGTGTTTTCAAGATTTTGAGTTTCAGGATTTTGGGCTTTCGGGATTTTGAATTTTCGGGATTTTGATCTCAGGATTATGGGCTTCGGTATTATGAGCTTTCGAGATTCTGTAGTGGACCCGAATCCTTTCATGATACGGTGTCCAATATAGACAGTCTTCCTAGCCAGACTGGCAATGTGAGTCTCACATAACAGGTTACTGTCCACTTGTGTCCCTAGGTCCCTCATTACTCTTTCCATACATAATGGTTTACCACCTTTGTGGTAATTTGTGAGTACCTTGTTTGGTATTTGGTGGGACATTCATACTGTCCAGTGTCTTCAGGACGGCTGGGTGGGGTTCCTCTGTGTGAGAGTGTGGTCTGTAGCATTCTACAGACTGTACAGCAGTCTTGCCTATGGTTAGTTACACATGGGTGGACTCCAATGCCTTGTGCATTGTCACTTACCTGGACGTATGGGTGTCTGTGCCGAATATGGATACTCACCCTCCTTTTATGTTTTGTTCCAGGTTTTAGGGCCATAACGCATGATATGTGGTATAACCTGGTAGTGCTGGTGTGCTAAATTACAAAAAAAATCCAGCACCCTGAGCATGAATAGCAAACATGAGTTTATTTATGAACCAGACCGGTTTCAGCAACAAGTGGCTTCAGTGGCTGATTTAAAAAATACAGAAGAGTCAAATATATAGAAAATTTAAATAAGGTGATCTGACATCACTTCCTGGATATGCAAATATAGCCAAAATCATTTTAAATCATCAAAATAAAATAATATATGACAGTGAAAATGTCTCAAAAATACAATATGAGGAAACTATGTTACAAAAAAGAACCAACATTAATAAAATAATGAAACATACTATATAAATGCTGGTAAACCTGGTGACAAACACGAAGTTTATATAATGTGTAACCATAAACAATGGCCAAACAATCAATTTATATATAATATAAAGCAATTGAAATACTGTGTGAATAACAACAGAATAATTCATTGTAGTTTGTCATTGAGACCTGGTGGAAATAAGCCACCTAATTTGACTATCCATTTGGTTTCTTTGCTGTCCAATATTTTATGCCATCCTGTTTTGTAAATTCTGTTGCCAACAATTTTATCAATGCAAATAAATGAAAATTGGGCAGTTTTGTGTATAATAGAATGCTTATATAATGCATTGGTGGGTCTTCTAGCATTTCTGATATCACCTAAATGTTCAGAAATGCGAATGTAAAATTGTCTGGAAGTTTGTCCAATGTAAAACGCCCTGCATGTACATGTAGCTAAATAAATCACCCAGTCCGTGCTGCAATTGGCAAAGTGTTTGATGTCATAAATCTTACCTGTATTTTTACTGGTAAATTCCTTTGTTGTGAAAATAAATTTGCAAAAGGCACAGTGACCACAAGGGTGGCAACCTATTAGTTTCTCACCTGAAATGGTGGTCTGTATCATAGAGAGTTGCTCTGAAGTGATTTTTTTGTAATGCGAAAAGTGTGATCCCAAAGTTTTGCCTTTCCTATAAGAAAACAGACATCTATCGTCAAGCCATTTTGCTAGATTTTTGTTGTTGGTTAGTATATTCCAATGATGATTGATTATGTCTTGTAGTTGATAAGTATTTCTGCCAAAAGTGGTGACTAGTCTGGGTGTTTGATCAGGTGATTCAACAGCCTTGGATTTGTAACATAACAGGGAATCTCTGGACAAGTTGGCAGTCATGTTAACTGCTGAGTGAATGTCCAAAACATGATAACCCCTCTGTGTAAATCTGTTAGACAGATCATCCTGACAACAATGAAGATCATGGTTAGATGAACAAATTCTCTTAATTCTGATGAACTGTGATTTGGGTATGTTCTTAATGATGTGTTTCGGATGTAAACTAGAAGCATGTAGTAAACTGTTGTATTGTGGATATTTTCTGTGTACTGTGGTATGTAGTTTGTTATCCACTTCTCGAGAAAGATGTACATCCAAAAAGTCCATTTCATGTGTGTCAAAATTGACTGTGAATCTAACACCCCATTTATTGCTGTTCAGATATTCAACAAATTCCTGAAGATATTCAGATCCTCCCTTCCAAACTAACCAGCAATCGTCCAGATAACGTCTCCAGATATCCATATCTGGCAGATATAGGTTGTGCAATTCATTGTATATTATCTGATCTTCTACGTATCCCATGAAGAGGTCTGCATAAATGGGTGCGAAGGACGCACCCATGGCAGTACCCTGTATCTGCCAGTAACAACTGCCTTTGAAATAAAACACGTTCTTGGTAAGAACATGTTCCGCCTTGTAAATCAATAGGGTGTTAAATCCAGGACTGTATATGTTGATCTTCTGTAACCAATATTCAAGTGCAGTTAGACCTGCCCAATGTGGTATACTGGTATATAATGATGTAACGTCTAAGGTACACATCATCCAATGCTCGTCTAGCTGTGATTCTGAAACAATCTGAAGAAATTCCGTGGTGTCCTGTAGTCTGGCCCTAATATAACATAGCAGTGGTTTGAGATATTGAATCAAAAAGGTGGACAGAGGTTCGGTCAATGAACCAATGCCTGACACTATAGGTCTCCCTGGAGGTGTGGAATATGATTTATGAATCTTGGGTAGTAAGTATAGGTATTGCTTGGCTGGGTCCTGAACAGTGAGATGAAATTTAGATTTAGTACTAATAATCCCGTCATCAACTGCTAGTTGCAAAAAATCATCAATTTCTTTTTTGAAATTCGGCGTGGGGTCAATGGGCCTATGTAAATAGTGCTGAGTGTTGGACACTTGTCTTAAACCTTCAGTCCAGTAATAACTGGAGTTCATTACCACTATGGCCCAACCCTTGTCTGCAGGAATGATGGTGATGTCAGTATTATTTTTGAGATTAGTAAGAGCCTGTTGTTCACTGATGTTGAGATTGTTTCTGATACTATACCCAGTACCCAACTGCTGATGTAAATCCTCAATAACTGCATTCTGAAATATACCTACATGTTTGTCCATGGGAGGACAAAATTTAGATGGTAGAAATATGAAGTCAGTAGATCTTTGAATAGTATCCTGCTGGTCAAAAAATATTTTAAGATTTAACTTTCTGCAAAAATTCATGACATCAAATACAAATGTACTTTCGTCAACAAAAAAAACAGGAATAAAACCAAGTCCTTTATTTAACAAGTGTTCTTCCATTGATGTTAATACATCATCTGAAATATTGTGTACATTTAAATTGTTGGTGTTCATTTGACTATTGATAAGAAAAGTTCTTCCAATGTTTTTATGTTTGCGTCCTCCCCTGTGTCTATGCCTAAAGGGCGACTCATGTTGCATACCCGTTTAGGAGTGGGTGAATCTGGCAATTGGATGGATTCGGTGTCTGTGGTGGATGATTCATCCCCTGAACTTCTGCTGGGTGATGAACCCCTCTTAAGAATGGATCTGGGTCGTTTCTTACGTGCATGTGTGAAATTCTTCGTACCCTCTGCAAAACGTACCCCTTTATGAAGCTCAAAGGGTTTGCCCCTTTGGTAATCTTCCATATCCCTTGAAACTTTCTTTAGTTTCTTTTCCTTGAGAATTCTCTCAGAGCCCGACAATTCCTCGGATAGTTTATTCAACAATCGATTAAAGGCAGGTTGACTCTCATAAGATTTCAGCTCCTCACTCAGTTTTTGCACATCACAAATATTGGCTTGAATTGTTCTGTCATAATACGAAGAGAGAATGTTCACAAACCTCATAGCCGAATCCTGTTGTGCAGCATTCCACTCTTTCATGAGTACCTCATCCGGTTTGCCAACCAATGGTTGCACCTTGGTTCTGAGGCCTCTGGGAGCTATATTCTGATGTTTATATGCTTTGAATAATCTGGAATGCCATATGTTAGATCTTAGTATCTTGATTTTTTTATCAAATTCAGTAAATAACATATCACAATCGTCAACTGGATCAATGGTTCCATCGATAGAAGACCCCCTGTGAGATGCAATCCCAAAGATGTGTATGTCATCTTTGTCTGCACAAAGTCCTTTGACCATATTATTAAGATCCATGACAATAAATTGTGTATGTCTGAGCCAAATGTGATGTCTATATAACCAATACAAGAAAATCCACCAATTCTGGTAATCGTTAAGATAGTAAGACTGAGCTCCAAAGAATGTTGCCCCCTGATAAAATTCTCAAAGAAAAGAATGATGTGCTAATCCAAACTAGAGGGGCTGTTGAGAAGCAGAGGGCCGAAAAACACACACAAGGATGAGTAAAAAGACGGGGTAGTACTATGACCAAATTGTCCACTACTAAGGCACTTGAAACACAAAAGTCATCAAAAACTAAAAGCAATGTATAAGGAATGATTCTAATACTAATACAAAGGGAATGACGACTTGGAAACAAACAATGCTAAAAAAGCGATTCATGAAATAATGAACCATGTATTCCTATGATATATGTTGGATAAAATAAACCTCTCAAAAACCTATGAGATGTTTAATATCATATACCTGTCTCATAAGATGTAAACTTGCATAAAAGCAACAAGACCAAATATTCTGATATGTCACTGTATGCAGTTCTTAATTAATTAGTTGGAGAGGGGTATGCAATGTTTGTATATCTCAACGAAAAGTGACAAAAAGAATTGCACCTAAAGTGCAATTGACAAAGTACTTCCCTAACCAAATGAACAATAAGCACTATAAACTAGCCTTCTTTGGTAAAGATGTGGAAAAAATATACAAAAACACCCAGCAAACTAAATACAAAAACCTATTTAAGATGATACAGTGCATTGTGATTAAATTCTGATTGAAATAATATATTTTGTCGTAATGCACGTCAAATTATGAGACACCAACTGGAATCAACAATGTACCAATAGAGGATAAAGAAACAATGTCATACCTTGTATGCAAAAAGTTTTTGTGCCCAACCAAATAATTTCAGGGACAAGTACTGCTAGCAGTATCAAAGATTGCATATCCAGATGTTGATAAGCAAAATTAAATAAAACCCCCTACCTGTTGAACAAATACCACAAGTGTGGTACGTAATTATTTGTTTGCCACAAAAAATGGCAGAAACTCTTAACCAGGAATGACCTGTTAACTGGTATAGAGACACTGAGTACAGCAATATAAATATAAAACCTGCAATGGTTTGTAAGATATTTTTAAACTAAAGAAAATACAACAGTGAAGGATAGCAGTAATGCAGAACTGTGAACCGTACTGCTGCTAATATGTAATAACCAAACTAAATGATAAACGCTGTCATCAAATACAATATGCATTCATATATACATCCAATTACAATCTTGAAGTTGATGTCCTAGACCCAACCAAAAAAGCTGGCACATTCTGTGTGGACAAATGTGTTAAAAAATGTCCAAAAGAATGTCCGAAAAAAAGTATATGTTAAACAATACTTAGAGTCCTGGACGATGAAAGAGCCATCCAATGGCCAGAAAACGATAATCCCAAGTTCAAGATGAATGGTTCTGCCCAAAACATTAATCCAAGATCATGCTATGAATCCCAAAACTTAAATGGCTCAGACTTGGTGATTTCGTTTCGAAGAAGAATCTCGAAGGTAACAGCTATGCAAAAACCCAAAATGGCGTCCGAGTGAAACGTGGATGTTAAAAAACGACAGATGAGCCCCAAAAACAGTCAAATGATGTTCCTAACTCCAACTCAGAAGTAGTAAGCACTGCCAAACAAGGATGAATGGTTAAAATGTACCTGTGATAAAAAATGGTAGCCCAATGTCCTCCAAAATAGTTGAATGTTGTTAAATGTTGATAGCAGAAATACCTCAGGACTGATCTGTTCCGAACGTGAATAAATCCAAATGATGGCAAAAGAATCGAAACAGCATACACACTTAGACTGAAAAAAGGGGTATGGTTTACCAACAAATGGTACTATGTAAATCCCAAACTCAGAGGGGAGAGATGAATCCCCAGCAAGAACACAGAATCCACTGTCAAAACAGCTACTCCTCAGACACCAACAGCCAGCAATGAATCACAAGGGTAAGAAGCAGGCTAGCAAGTACGGTAGATGCTCGGATAAACCAAACTTGATAAATTACGAAAAAAATCCAGCACCCTGAGCATGAATAGCAAACATGAGTTTATTTATGAACCAGACCGGTTTCAGCAACAAGCTTTCTTCAGTGGCTGATTTAAAAAATACAGAAGAGTCAAATATATAGAAAATTTAAATAAGGTGATCTGACATCACTTCCTGGATATGCAAATATAGCCACAATCATTTTAAATCATCAAAATAAAATAATATATGACAGTGAAAATGTCTCAAAAATACAATATGAGGAAACTATGTTACAAAAAAGAACCAACATTAATAAAATAATGAAACATACTATATAAATGCTGGTAAACCTGGTGACAAACACAAAGTTTATATAATGTGTAACCATAAACAATGGCCAAACAATCAATTTATATATAATATAAAGCAATTGAAATACTGCTGTCAGGAGGCTTGCAGCAGGTTTCTGTCACTGCACAGACATCGATGTTCTCCATACTGGGGAGGGCCTTGGGAGCATGCATATTGAGGTTTACACATCTGGCATTGGTCAGCATTACCCTTATGTTTCTTTCCACTTATGTTTTCTAGGGTGGTGGGTTAGTCTTTTCAGCCTTGCCTACGAAAGGCTCTATGGAGGTGGCAAAAGCCTTATCCAATATCCAGACGCCCAGCGGTAACAGGTGCAAGCCATCCCTGGAACAGCTGCGTGGCTTGTCAAGCATGACATCCCAAGCAGACAGACATTGGATCCCCTTGGAATGACACCAGTAATTGTGCCACTTGTTATAACTGATCATCATTCTTGGTGAGGGTAGGATGCTGCAAACGGGCAGTGCCATACCGGCCTGGACAACATAATCGGAGAGCTCATCTATGTCTCTTTTCATGTAGTCCAGGGAGGTACATCTCAGGTCATTCACACCAGCATGGACTATGACTGCATCATATTTCTACTTGCTTTGGGGTGACCTGCATACTTGTGTTAAGTGGCATATTGTAGCAGCCTACAGGCAGCTTACTCTACCCTTTCCCTTGTTCAGTCTGGTGTGCGGGACAGCAGCGTGTCTCACTATGGAGTCACCTATTACAACTGTATCAGGCATATTGTTTCTCCTTCTGCCTGTGACTGTTTGGCACACCAGCTTTGTGTAAAAAGTGTTGCATGTGCTATGTTTGGAGGTTGTTTGATTGGGTGTCTGCTTTGGAGGCCTCTGTTGGTGTGGTGTGTTTGTAATTTGGGCCTCCGGCAATGTTTTTCTGTGTTTATGTCTTTGGTTTGCAGTTGGGATAGGTCTATGTGGGACTGGGTTTGTGGTGTGTGTGGTTACCTTCTCCTCCTGACTAGTTTTGGGAGTACTGAGTTGAGGGAGCTCAGCCTCCAGTTTGGATAAATGGTTGCATCTCTCACATATATTTGTATTTCTTGGGGGGAGTTGAGGGTTGTCTGTGTACTTGGGGCAGGTGTAACATTGCCTCAAGATTCACAGATTCAACTTGTTGTAGCTGGCCTTAGTGGATTGTATGTGTGGACATATTTTATTGCCATACTACTGATCAGTGATTACTTCTTTTTTTATGTTTGCTCTATCATGTAGTAGCTTCCTCATTCTCTTGCATGGTTTGGTAATGGCTGGAGTCCACCATGCCAGATGCCTGCGTGTATGGCATTGTGTCTTGTTTTAATTTAGGATTGCATAATCCAAGCATTCCTGGCAGTGTTCATGGAATGCCTGTATAACAGGTTCTGAGGTGTGGCCCATATTTTGCACCTGCACAGGGCCTTTAATGGATTCCACATCAGTTTGGAGGAGTGCAACTTTTGCTTTACACATGTTTTTCACTGTGGTTTTCTGGCCAGGGACTGTGGTCAGGATGTGTATATCCAGTGTGATTACTGTATGGTCTGGTCTTACCAGTGAGCAATACACTTCTCATCTTGCCATCCAGTACCCATGTTGCTGATTATCACATCCAGTATGCTTACCCCTCTTGTGGGAGTGGTACATTGTTCCTGGGCATTTTGGTTTATGGATTCTATGAACTTTTGTCCTACAGTGTTGGAGCTAGTATAATGCTCCCAGTCTATGTCTGGGTATTTTCAGTCACCCAATATAATGTGGTTTGGAGGACTTGATATATTCATGTATTCCAACATAGGCCAGGTGCAGTTCCTGGTGTTGGGATGGTAGTCTGTAGCAGGTTATAAGCTAGGCGGCAGTTTTAGCCACTGTTACTTGACCATGGCTAGTCCATGCTGCTTCTTGTTGTGGTACCAACATGGGGGTGTGGTTATCCTTGACAATTATTGCTAGTCACCCTCCTTTTGTAGCTTGTTCCATGTTTTGAGGCTGTACAGCATAGTATGAGGTGTAACCTGGTAGTGTTAGGGTGCTGTTGTGAGCCTTGACCCAGTTTTCTGTTACAGCACAGATATCAACATTCTCCATACTGGGTGAGTTTAGACTGCATGCATCTTGCTGTTTAGACTTCTGGCATTGGGTAGCATTACATCTAGGTTCATATCCCTTCTGATACCTATGGAGGTAGGTTTGTGTTTTGAGCCTTACCTATTCAGGGCACGCTGTGGGTAACAACAGCCTTTGCCAGTATCCATATGGCCTGCACTGATAGGTGCACGCCAGTCCTAGCAGGTGGAGCATCATGTCATGCTCAGCATGTCATCACAGACTGGCACACATTGGATCCCATTTGACTAACTGCAATACTTCAGCCAATTATAGCAATTGATCATCTCATTGTCATATTGTGGCATGATGCTTGGTGAGGGTAGGATGTTAGTCATGGTCCTCAGGTGTGCATATAGTACATGGTGTTACATTACTTAACACATGGTATTCATGCCTCAGGTGGTGCTGCAGGGCTGCCTCTGTTGGATGTGCATATTACACTCCCTGTACATGTTTGTGGGCAGGTCATGTCATTTTAGGCATCCCTGTTATTATTTGAGTGAGTCAGAGGGGGTATCATTCCCAGGGTTCCTACTGAGCCAGTGTATGTGCTATGCATTGCCTCTTTGCCAAGGCCAGAGCATACTGGGCACGCCTCCTTCTGCCTACTGGGACAGGCTCAGGTTGTTCCTCCTCCGAGTCACGCTCTGCCTGTGATGGCCTTGGCAATGGTGGGGGCTGTTTGGCCCAGCCCTATGCTGGTCCTGCTGCAGCTGTTTTCGCAAGATCATATTATGTAGCATAGCACATACATGACAATTTGGGTACATGTAATTGGTGTGTACTGCAAGGCTCCACCAGATGTGTCCAGACACCAGAACCGTGACTTGAGCAGCCCAAACACACGCTCTATTACATTACGTGTTTGTGCATGTGCCTCATTATGGCGTTCCTGTTCAGGTGTGTGTGCATTTCTGATGGGTGTCATCAGCCACGGCTCCAGTGCATAACCTGCATCCCCCACTAGGTGTCCGTGTGGGATGTCCCCATTGGCAAATGTCTGGTACAGCTGCGTCAAATGCCAGATGTGGGAATCATGGTAACTCCCAGGGCAGCCAGCACACACATTCATTATTATGCCCTGGGCATCACACATGACCTGGCAGTTGATGGAGGGGAAGCCCTTGCGGTTAATGTAGGCCCTACCCCACTCACCGGCTGGTGCTTTGATGCGTATGTGCATGCAGTCTATTGCACCCACTACCTCAGGGTATTCCACTATTTGCTGGAAGAGATGCATATTGCTGGCCAATACCTCACGGACATTGGAGAAATATACATGATCACTGACATGTGCTGACATGGCATCCAGGAACTGGTGTAGTACCCTGGAGGCTGATGCCTGTGATATCCCCATCATATCACCAGTTGGTCTCTGGAAGGTACCTGTTGCTAGTATTCTTAGGCCAACACATACCTTGGTTTCCACTGGGATGGGTTCCCCTCTGTTGGTTCTGTGTGTGAGGCGTGGCCTGCACAGCTCAACTATTTGCTGCAGGAGCTCTTTGTCCACTCTATAGCACTCTACTATCTCCAGCTCATGTAACCCATGGTAGGTGACCCTGGGCCTGTACACTCTTCTCTGTCTCCTCACTGTGGGTTGTCTGGCACCATCTGCATTGTCACTACCCTCAGCAAGTTGCCTATGTCTCATTATGACAGCTATGGCAGCCCCTAACATTTCTGCTCTGAGTGAAGCTTTTTCAGTTTTCACTTCTATTAGCTTACTCCTGTCTTGCAGTGTCTCTTGAGAGAAACATCCTGCACTGCTGTTTGCAGAGTTTTAAGTGCTGGGCTGGGCTATTATTCTGCCTGTGTAATTGCCTGCTTCTAATTGTTTTCACCTGCTAGCTCCAGCAGTATTCCCTGCTAATGTCCTACTAATTCTGTTGCTTCCTTTTTCCTTTCTGTTTCCTCAGGGGGGAGCAACATGCATACCAGCAGAAACACGCTCATAGTGGCTTACACGCGCGCACACATGCTTACACGGTTCAGAATCTACTCATTCGGGTTAAAATGCGCGCACACCAGCACAAACAGTCTTACAAGTCTGCCAACAGGCTCCCACATGCTCAGTCTGCCCTACACACGCGCACACCAGCGCAAACAGTGTTAAACATCTACCAACAGGCTCCCACATCCTCAGTCTGCCTTACACGCACGCAGACTGTCCTACTCGCGCTTCATGGAGTGCACACGTGCGCATGCATGCCCAGCAAGAAACTTTGGTGTAGGCAACAGTGTACACCTTCCATTTCTTGACTTTCCCATGCTTATGTTGTGGCACTCCTCTTTCTATGATATGTGTCTGACATCTGTCATGTAACACTGACCTCCAATGAACTGCATTTCTTTCTGCCATTCCCCCCTGTGATGTCACCTATCTCCTACTCTGTTCCTCCCCCTTATGTAACTCTTACACTACTCAGAATGTGCTCATTTGCTATGTGACAGTGGAATTCAGTATCCTAACACTCATTTGCATCAGATTGCCTACTAATGCTTAGTTACATGTCTTAGACTCAGCTTCCCCCCTTAGCAACCACTACACGGTGGCCATGTTGTTTTTGGTCTGCTGGTCCCTGCATTGTCATTCCATGTATTGCATAAAACCCACATTTGTGGGTTTATAACCTTCATTTTTATGTTTTATACAGCGCAGCCCATTTGCGCGGGGCTGCGCTGCATTTAAACACCGGCAATCGGCGAAAAAAAATATTTATTTCTCAGATTTGCATCGGGGTACCTTGCCAATGGCCACATATTTGGCCATTTGCATGCTGCCTGACACATATGCACCCTTTATTTGGAGCTGACATGGCTCCATTGTGTTTTTTGCAGAAACGTACTCAGTTGTCAACTGAGTACATTTCTGCAGCTAAAATGGCTCTTACACAGGCTGCTTTGGGCTTCCTGGATCGCTAATCTACCTCATTTGCATGCTATTCGGCTGCAAGTGAGGTGATCTGCATATCCACGCCCACTCCGTGTAAGAGACGCTTTAGCTGGTCTCTTGCATGGACTTTAGGGCTGTTCCTGGATCGCGAAGGCTGCATGGAGTCTTACACTACTCTTAGACTCCGTGCAAGCCTTCGTGAATCCTGCCCATTATATTTTCCTTATAGTTTAACATAGTGCATAAACACTGATAAAAGGCAATAGAGTGCATTCTTCTTCAGACAAGTGGTTTCTGCAGAATTCAGTTTTAGTTTATTATATGCTCTGTATTCTACTCATTAGTTTTATTGTACTGCTTCCTCTGTAATGGCAGGAAAGCACTGAATTTATTGTAAATTTTACTGTTTAGTTGGTTGCAACTTTAGTGTGTGATTTGTTACGCATGCAATAAGGCCCAATGGGGTGTTTGTTATTGTAGTAATAATGCACAACCAGGAGTAGGCTATCTGCAAAATTGTTTTGCATTCGTTTCTTTTTACTATTATACATATATTTTATATATATTTCTGATGTAAAATAGTGCATCTGCCTAATTAATCAAACTTGCTTTAGTGTTTATTTTTGCTGGAGAAAATTTTTTACATCTGAAATATGAGATATGTAAATATGTAATAGCTAGACACACACACGCACACACACACTCACACATGCGCGTGCTCACACACACACACACACACACACACACACACACACACACACACACACACACACACACACACACGCACACAATCACCTAATAGTTACTTTGTTGTGTAGAAAAACAGCTTTAGAAGTATCAATCCACAAATGAATGTTTAAAATAAGTAAATATAATGCTCCAGGTCTCTGGATGTTTTTTTACTGTTGTCCTTTTACTGTTTCACAAAAATAAAATGTGTGAAATTACAATGTTCAGTGTTCAGATATGTGTCTTCTTTAGTAAGAAGCACTTAACCACTATTTAAAGTTACAGCAAGACAAGATAGTAATACTGTAACGAATATTTGTAAATAAGCCTATCTAGCCAGTGTGACTTCCAGTAATCCTTCACACATGTAGAATAGCCTTAAGTGAGTTTTAAGCAAGCAGTAAAAGATAGACTTAACTGAACATTTAGTATAATCTTTTCTGATAGATTGCCTGTTGCAGTCAGCACTGTCTGTACTCACTCCACTTTTGATGTCAAACACGCATGCAAACACACTTGCAAATGCTCGTGTGCATGCACACGTGTGCACACACACACACACACACACACACACACACACACACACACACACACACACACACATGCACAGACATGCACACACACACACACACACAGACACACAGGCTTTGCTTTGCTTTTTTTTGCATGCCTACTAACAGCAAAGCACTGTTTAGCAATCATAAAACATGGCGTCCATTTGGATTTTAATTGTCTGAGCTTCACGGCAGACATGAAGTGGGGGACTTGTTTTTCAGTGGGTATTACCTGCACATTAACACTCTGCTTGACAGCATTCATTCTTTGCCCATTCTCTAATTTTAAATAAAAGTGCTCTCTGCTGTTTAAGACTAAAATGACTCTTTCATCTCTGTGCTTAATTAAATTACTCTGATACAGTCACTTCTACTGTTGCATTTCAGACTCAATATCAGTGATTTGGAAGCAAGCCACCAACGTTACTAAATTAATAATTACATTTCGAAGATCCTCAATTCATCAGTCGAGGAAGATTAGTTGTATGCATGGTACCTCTTTTACAACTCCACACTAGATCTGCTTTGACTTTTTCAAATCAGATTTTGTTATCCTGTCTCCCATAACTATCAAATCCAACTTGTCTTATAATTCAGTCTGTTTTCTGCATTCCTATTTATAGACCAGTGTGGAGAGGTAAGACATAAGGATCTCATGGTCATAATCTTGCAAGATTAGAGGTTTTTTATTTTCTGTTTAATTCAGCTATCTCATTTGCCCCTCCCCCTCTTTTACTAGTCAACAGGTATAGCACAATGCCTGCAATGCCAAGGTGTAAAGGGGCTCGGGCTTTCACATACTAAGTCCACCAGTGGCAGTTTATAAGTACTATGTGGCAGGCATACAACCCTATAAGTTTTTCCTGAATGCATAATGCCCATCACACACTGCACATAGTTGGGACATAACTCCACATCTCAAAACTCTCAAATTGGCAAGGTGGTGTTGGTCTGTCACTCCCATCCCTCTTCAGAAACTTTTCCCATAAGGGTCTGGTTCTCTGACTCCAACCTAGATTAAGACATACTCAAAGCAAAAACTACTGCATCATGAAGGTGGCACATATCTGTCATGTCCTTTTTTTAACTTGTGTATAGCCACGTCTCAAGAGGGTGGTGTGTTAATTTAAAAAAATGGGGTCTATATCAGAACATCGAAGTATTAAAACTTTGAATGTTCTGATATTGAACACTATTCAGTGAACGCTAAGAATAGCGAAGCTGCAGAACAGCAAATTCTTTCCCGGGAAAGAATTCGGTTGGCCGTTTCTGTGTCTTTGCTATTCTTAGCGCTGTGGTGGAAAGTTACGGGTTAGGTTCAGGTAAGTGTGCGATTGTTTGTACATTAGGGTGTGTGTGATAGTGACAGACTTTAGGGTTAGGGGCGGTTTAAGTGAGTTAGGGTTAGGGCGTGGGTTAGGCGAGTGTGTGATAGTGATGGACCTTAGGGCTAGGGTTTGGGTTAAGGTAAGTGGGTAGATAGTAGTGTATGTTTAGTTTAGTGTAGCGTTAAATGTAGGAATTTAAGTGTATGTGTGTGGTTGCTGTTTGTTTGATGTGCTTATGTTGTGTGTGTGTGTTTCGGAGCAGCAAATTTTTTCCATGGGAAAAATTCGCTGTTCTGAATGTTTGATATTTTCATGTTTAGATGTTTTGGGGCCGATGAAATAGCATTCGCTATTTTCATCTTTTGATAACGTGATATAAACGCAAAAAATGCAGTAATGATGACAGTTTATTTGTGTAATATACTGAAGCAGATCGGGAATGTGTCATTTTAACAAAGGTACCTCAGTCAAATGCAAATCAGCCAAAAATATTTGGCCAAAAACACTTTCAGAGATAGTGGAGAATTTAATTTTTTTTACTGTTGTGTAGCCTTGGAGTTCCCAGCAGGCATTTGCACTAACATTTATTTTACTGTTGGACAGAGTGTAACCATACTGCCTATCTATTTTACATTCTTACTTATTTAAGTCAAATTGTTGTAATCATGGACTCACAGTTGCTTGGGATCTTCTTCACTTTAAGAAGCAACCCTCATTATACCTGTGCCTTGTAGGCTGATGGACTAATCCAATGCCTGCTATTACATGAGAAGAATATGAGCTGAGGAATATGGGAGAGATTTAGGGAAGGGCTTCATAATAATTTATTCCAAGGTCAATGTACTTTAATGAAAGTATGTACATCTGAAATATTTGCAAAGTAGACACTGATGCTGTGTTCAAATGAAAAGAATGAAAATCTGCTCATAATTCCCTAACCATGTGGAGTTATACTGCGCTTTTGCAAGGGAGGATTAGAAACTGGAAGAGCACTAACAGCATTTCTGTTATAACCCTAAAGTTATGTTAATCGTGCTACATTTGTGCAAGCATATCATCCCAACTAAGTGGTGCAATGTATGCAGCATGGGCATTCCATGCTATTGCTACTGTGGTGATACACCACATTTCCTGCAGGTGATGCCAGTGCACTGAGCTAAACTGCCTCACCCCATCAGGATGCCACTCGCTACCATCATTCCCAGCCAGATGCCTCCAGTGTCCATGCCTCTAATCCAGGATGAGTCATGTGCTGTGCAAACAGAGCCACAGGGCTGAGCACTATCACCAGATGGAAGGTTATTGGCAGGCACTGCCGAGAAATAAAGCTGATACTAGCTGTGTCTGATATGTGTGCACTGCACAGGACTCTACATAGCTGGCATGGGAAACACTGGCTCCTTGAGAACAAAGATTTGCGTATTGCTGGGCATCCCTGCATCTGGGACATTCCAGTGTGATATGGGAGGCACAGATGGAGTTTTCCAGACCACAGTCTTTCAAATACTATATAACTATAGAACAATTCCAAGTACAGTAGTTGAGCCCCGTGAACCTCTGGAATACTTTTAGGAAGTAGCACACTTTCCTCAGGTTTTAAATGTCCCTGATTGCTTTCACATAGCCATTAAGACCTTCCCACGTTTGGTGGGTGGTACAGCATACATGCAGCAGAGCTTGTGGCATTCAGTGAATTGTGAACACTTATGGTCAGAAGATGGATCAAACTTTCATGCCTCAGTAGCACACCTTGGACATTGCTATGATTCCTTTATCTGGAACACCTATAACTTGAGGTTTATGTTTTTAAGTTGACCCATACCAGGAAGCATCTTCAAGACGAATAAGCATGCAAGATTAATGCAAGATATTGCTGTATTTATGTATATATGTGTGTGTTTAATGCAAATGAGCTTGGATTCTGATGTAGATGTTAGGTGTTGTGTGCTGTGTTTCAGGTGATACTGGGTATCCCTTGAAACAATAATTCTAAGTCTTAAGCAGCCCATGTTCCTTGCAGTGTTAGGAATTATTTTAACTGATACTAATTCATCAAAAGAACTTTTTATAAGTATGAAGTAACACACTTTAACAATCTGTGAGCTTCCTAGTTGATGGTGTTGGTGAGCAGTTAGTAAGTGTTCCAAATTTTGCCCATTTGCCCATTTGTTCCACATTATGAGAGGTAGTGTTCCTCATTTTGGACAGAGAAAGTTAAGAGCTTTGAGTGTACGTGTTACATTAATGCACTCAACACAACCATAAGCTCAACATGACATAGTTCAACCCCTTCTACAGTTAGATCTGTGTAAAAGCATAAGATGCTCATTGGACTAAGGTCCCATTTTCCTGTTATACTGTGGTCCTCAGATGTGTTAGTACTCTCTGCATGTATCTCCTTGGCAGAGGAATATCAAGGGTGGGTGAAGGGAACAGCAACCCTGGGTACAAGCTGTTATATGCAATTTGGTTGGTAGTACAGTGCCAGTATTTAAAAATGAGTAACAGTACTACATTTGTGGTCAGGGCAGATTAGCATATGCCATTTGGTTGGTAGTACAGTACCAGTATTTAAAAATGAGTAACAATACTACATTTGTGGTCAGGGCAGATTATCATATGCCATTCGGTTGGTAGTACAGTACCAGTATTTAAAAATGAGTAACAATACTACATTTGTGGTCAGGGCAAATTAGCATATGCCATTTGGTTGGTAGTACAGTACCAGTATTTAAAATGAGTAACAATACTACATTTGTGGTCAGGGCAGATTACCATATGCCATTTGGTTGGTAGTACAGTACCAGTATTTAAAAATGAGTAACAATACTACATTTGTGGTCAGGGCAGATTAGCATATGCCATTCGGTTGGTAGTACAGTACCAGTATTTAAAAATGAGTAACAATACTACATTTGTGCTCAGGGCAGGAGCACTTCACCATATATTATGCGCTATAATTTGTAACATGTTTCTTGCTGCAAATGTAAAATGTGGTTTGCTTCAGATTAATAGGAGAAACATTTATTTTTGTGGTCCTTAACGTAAAATTGAGGAGGGTGCCCCAGAATAGCTAGCTACAGCTCAGATACGCAGTCAGCATTCACAAGAGTGAAAGCATTGGAGTGAAAATGAAAAGGGCAATGATGTCATTTTGTATAATAACTCATGCACCTATGTAGGTAGCAGTAAATATTTTAGGCAAATGAATCCTAAATTCTCCGCTCAGTTCAAAGAAATACAGTATTTACTTATTTTATTTACTAAGCTTTGACTACTGGGAAATCTGACTAAACTTCGGAGCTTTATGTGTGGTATAATTTGTAGTGAGCCAAGCAGTTTGCCAGAGTTTAAAAATGAAAAACAGCTATTTTTATTGTGGTCCTTAAATGCAAGCGGACCTCTTTTTTACTCCTCAAAAAGGAGGGTGAGAAATCAAGGAATGGCTCATGGTGCCAGAAAAACTGGCTATGGCTCTGCTCCCTGGCTACTACTGGCTCTCCACCTGCTGTAGGAAGGTCATATCACTTTAACAATGCAACATCCCATTCCATTATCTCCACATGCTCCCTTCCACTGGAGATACTGTAAGCAGAGTCTGACTGCTTCAGTGTGTCAAACACACCATCTGGGCTGGTCCCCAAAGATGACCTCCATGCAACAGTGTAGTTTGAAGAAGTATCTGCATTAGTGATTACTGTGTGCCAATGCTCATTTCCTGTAAATGCATTACATCATCCCTGGCCTGCTTTAGTGACAAGTTTATTGATGAAGTAAGGATGTCACAGAAATGGACGTGTGGCCAACATCACTGTCAATAGTCAACTTATGTCTGCCAATATCTGTTACAAAACACACACAGAAAATACATAAAGCTTGATCAACAATGACAGCAATAACTGCATTTGTCACCTACTGTGATACTGAACTTTTCTGCCCAAGTAAATTATGCACACCCAACTCCAATCAACTGACTGACATGAAACCACTGAAGCCTTTGTAAAACATACGGGCATATGTGTTCAGCCTTCTAATTCTGTGTTTAATCTATATAAAATAGTTATGGTTAATGTGCATGTGTTGTGTCTTATCATCATCTACTTGACCTGCATTATCTGGACTTCCTAAATTCCTGGAACATGAATATAGATTAAACTTGCACATGACAACAACAAATGAATGTAGTACATAAGCTACCTCTCTGCTACTTTTGGCATACAGGTCCAGACAAACCTAAGTTTTAACACCTGGTGTCCTGCATGTTTGGGCCATGGCTGTCCAGAAACACCAAAAATTCTTGTGTACGTATGTATTGGAGGGGCTAGATGCCAAGTGGCTTTCTTGTCATGGGTTTGTCACTATACATTCACACATATCTGATGTGATTCAGTGGTAGGTCTGCACTGTGTCCCCATGAATTCTATCACAGTCACCGGATAGACAATGGCCTACTAAACTCACCAGCCATTCGCAGAGACGCTACACAGAGTAGTGCTGAAGGTCTCAAGGAATATGTCATTTTCAGAACAGGTAAAATGATCATGTTACAGATGTTGAGATAACAACAAAAACACTTGAATAAAAAGATGATATTGTCATTGTTTATTTATTTATTTATTTATTTATTTATTTTTTGCCTTTTTAACTAGATTTGTCCCACAAGGCCAGTGGCCTCCTTTCAGGGAAGATCCAATGTAGTATTCATAAAGACTAAAGGGAAATTTGGCCAGAGCACCAGGAAACGTCTTATACTCCTTTTTTACATCCACTTGAGCTACCACCAACTCCGGTAGACAGGGTCTCAAATAATATATCCCACTAGCAGCATATATCTTGTACAACTGACTTAGTACTGTACTAATTAATAGCCATACATAAGCATAAGAAACATCGCACAGCTAACATTTAGGACAGCATTTTTGGCAAAAACACATGCATAAAATATGTTAAGATATATAACTTTTTCAAGTTTCATTTCAAAGCACTGACATTGGCAGTCAAGTCTATAAATGTTTGAAAACATCTCCATCTACTTTAATGTATACATAGGATCACATGATCATGGAATTATAACACAAGTAAGTCAAAAGACCATATGCAGCTTGTCAGCACCCACCCTCATAATGTTAAGAGATCTAGTACAACAATGTACTAAGTTCTGTGCATGTTGCTGCACACCTTGGTGACCTTTGCAATCTGTTTGCACAATATGGATGAAAGCATGTGTATTCTATGACATCTCAAAGATGCAGGGCAAATGCTTCCATTGTCATATGCAGGATATGTCACAACTGTGACCTGCTTTTTAGTGCAGTTCATTTACAGAGAATATTCTTGACTCACATTCATTTTCACTGGAAAACTTGTAAATACTGGGAAGCAAGCTTCTGCAGACCTTTGTGAGTAGTGCTGAAATTCACAACTGTCAGTGGAGTGTAGGGAAGCCCTTAGTCGGATAGTGCAGTGATAGAGCAATGCAGCAACTGCATTCCTCAGGATAAACAGTTAATCTGTTTATAATTAAAGCCATAGAATGCTCATTTTATTCTACATCCATATATATGCCAGTGAGAAATGAGAATATAGCTGACACTTGGATGTGTGGTGTGATCCTGTCTGGGATAAACCAGAAACAATGACATTCCTCTCCTTCTTCCCGTGACATAAGATCTGCCTGTTTTCTGGGTGAATGGGCTCCTTTCATCACACTGACCCATGACAGCATCTGCCTGTAACCTCCTCTGGTGCACTCAGACCCATAACTATAATTCCGACTTACAGTGATGGAGGCCAGTGAATCAATAGAGATGGAGACAGAAGGTCAGGGACTGCAGAGCAGGGTCAAGTATATCTACAATGAAACATTTAACTTTGAGATAACCATGAACAAAGAAGTTGTACTGCAGTCTATACTTACTGCAAGAAGGCCAGGCCATCTACATGCAAGTGTAGCGCTGTTACCTCAATAAATATGTATGGTACATTGCATCAGTTATTGAAAATATATTTCTGATGTCAATATTTCTACCAGAGTACTCTTATGCAAAATAGCTGACAATATCCTGTACAACACAGGCCACAAGTATGTGTGTACTACATTCTCACTGAATAAGCTACGATGCATCCAGCTGTGAACAGTGTATACAGATGTAACTCAGTTTGATATGTATATGCTGACTATTGTTCTTTAATGGTCCACAACATGCAACGTAAATGGGTTATGTTGTACATGAAATTTGTGCATACGTGTCATGTGACCACTGCTGATCTTACAGTAGGCTGCGTCTTTTGAAATATGTAACTATTTTATTTATTTGTTTGTCTGTTTATTTATTTATTCCTGCTTTTCTGACAAGGCTAGTCCCACTAAGCCACTCATCTCTTTCAGGGGAGACTCAAGATGATATTCATATTAACATAGGGAAGTTTTGCTAGGGGAACAAGAAGATTCCTCCAACTCTTTTCAATAGTTGCCACAAGATCTTAGAAATCCACCTAAGCTATCACTAGCTCAGCAGATGGGACATTAACATCTCATCCAAAGTTTTTTTGCATGTGTTGAATTGTGGTGGACTGACAGCATGTTGTTAGACCCAAGCCTGCTGTACTTATAGATTCATAGATTGTTACTAGGGTAATGACTCAGGGGGGTCTTTCTGAACCTAGCCAAGTTTTCCCAAAAGAATAATGACATTCTGTATCCAAATAGGACATTGAAGGTCATGCATTTATAAGCTACCTCTATCCACAATGGACATCGGTGCCAGGTTTGGTGTAAATGTCCTATTCCCTGTCCACTGGTCTGGGTTGCACTTAAACCACGTACTAGATGAACTCTGCTTCACATGGATGGGAAGCCTGTTCTATATGAGGGGCAGTCTCTGGGACACATATCTGTCTCATAAACATGTTCTGTTTAAGTCAAAGACAAAATTCATGTCCCTAGACCATGCATTTCTGCTACTGTTTGACTTACGAACATGCAGAAGATTCATAAGTATGAGGTTTGCAGATGACATGTATGCCAGACATATATCACCCCTCAGCAATCTATAGAAGACTGAGTAGAGGGAAAGGACTTTAACAAGCTTTGTGTAAGGCAGATTTCTTATGCCTTGTATTCTTTTTGTAAGGAACCTCTTAGGTTGTTCTAGTTGCTGCATGTGCCTAGTTGGGTGCATACCATGCTGGGAGAGTCTTCCCAACCGTGCATGTGATTGTGCAAGTGATTTTAAACAACTTTGATTGGTAACAATGTAACATACTGTGGTCCAATGTATTTAACAGGCTAGATGGTGGAGTTTCACTGTTTTGAACTATATAAGTTGACCATATATGTATTTTCTACTAGATAAGGAAGTAAAATTCTGTGTTGTAGCTATGGTCGTATGTACCTGAGAGTACTGGTTTGCAGGAAGTGTTAGAGAACATGGAGTAAGTGCACATGACATTTACAGCTCACTGTGCTTATGCTGACAACAGGTTGGATAGGTGGAGGAAGTGTCACTGATGGAAATCATTGCTATAGGTACATATAAGTTCACAAGTTACCTCACTAACAGACAGCAGTCTATTAGATGGCACTCTGCCTCCTCATCTTTCCTCCCTATTTTTACAGGTGTACCTCAGGGCTTCATTCTTGGACTACTGCTAATTAACATATTTACTAACGACCTATACACTTCCTGCTCTCACAACTCTCTCATCCAATATGCTGATGATTCAGCCATCATCTCCATCACTGACAATCTTCCTCACCTTCACACTTTAACACAGAACTCTTTCACCTCTGTCAAAACCTGGTTAACTGACAACCAACTAATCCTTAACCCCAAAAAACTAAACCTCTCCTGTTCCTCCCAAAATCACTTTCACAGCGTAAATCCTCTTTTAGCATAACTTCACTTGACAACACTATCAATGTAAAACTTCATACCAAGGTCCTCTGATGATCAACTTAAATTTGATCTTCACATCTTAAACTGCATAAAAAAGACCCACTAGAAACTGGGTTTGCTCTACTGTAACAAAAAATTCCTCACCTAGGACTCTAGACTTCCCCTTGCCCATGCCTACCTCCTACCCAAACTTCTCTGTGCCTCATCTATCCTAACCAACTTACAATACACTCTAAAGTCTAACCTTGAACTCAACTACAATAAAATCACTAGATTCACCACCAACCAACCTTATAATTCTCACTACTGCCTCTCCGTGATATCTCTTTCTTGGCTTGAACTCCTACACCAACTCCTATCTTCTCAATTTCTCGTCATCCACCCTGTCCTCAATAAACATATCTCCTGCCAGCTATCTCATCCCTCATCTCTCTATAACCCCCTCTCACACTCTCAGGAGATCTGACCAGTACCTCATGGATATGTATAAACCAAAAAAACTATCAGCCAACAACAATACAGCCACACAGTTGCCTTAGACTGGAACAAACTCCCCATGTCTATCAGCTCTATAACACTCATAACTTCAAAAAGGCATTAAAAGAAACACTACTATCCTCTTGGATGTGCTCATGCCAAAATCCCACCTAACACCTTGACTCTGGTCCCTACTCTATTACTCTCTAACTTTCCAACCCCCCATTTTTCTCCCCCTCCCCCTTACTGTTTATTAGTACTTTACTTATTAGAACATCTGCATCTGTTCTTCCTGGCTGTATTATTCTATTGTCTACCCCCCTCAACTGACCTTCCACATCTCTCACTTCACTGCCTACTTTTCCAACTCTTCAGGCTTTGCTTCTACTACTTCACTGTTTATGGAACTAAGAACTCATGTATTGTAGCTTTTCTATAATCGTAGAACTTAAGTATTCACTGTATTTATTTCTCGTCATTGTTATAACCTTATTGTTTGCAATTTGTTTTTCTCTGCCTTGTAATTGTTGTTTTATAATTTTTGTGTGGAGCTTTTCTTCCTGGGCCTTCACTGAAAATGCTCTCTGGCTCAGCTGGACATACGCAGTTAACAAATGCCAAATAAAATAAATAATAAAAATAAGCCAGGCATTGCAAAAGATATGAGAGATAAGATATGGGAGAGTAGTGCCTTTGACATGTCAGCATTGTCAATAAGTTGGAAAGGCAGAAGAAAAAGCCAAGATTACTTTGTTACCATTATCTGTTATCAAAGAATCATTTTACATGGCAGCTCATAGGTTCATAGGTTTGTAGTTGTATACTAGGCTAATGACTACCGGGGCCTTTATAAGCCTAGCTATGCAACCCAAATGTATCCCCCGAGTTATTATGCCTTAGAGAATGGACAACCTATAGATTGGCACCCTGACTGGAGAATGAGAATGATTCCACAGCTTCACAGCAGGATATCAAGCTGCCGTGGATCTTCTACTGAAAATAACCTAACAGTCGCCATTATTTTATGGTCACTAAGCAGTGCTTTTGCTGTTTAGTAAGTGTAATATATATATATATATATATATATATATATATATATATATATATGTATAGATATATAAAGTGTGTATCTGTGAGTTTATGTCTGTGTTTGTGAGTGTATATGTACATATGAGTGAGAGAGAGATTGATTGAACCATTAATTTACACTTGCTAAATAGTGCTTTCACTGTTTAGTGAGTTCAAAAACTAAATGAAACAGAAAAAAAAGTGTGTGTGTTTGTTTCTGCCTGTGTGATAATGTTTCTGCCTCTGTGTGTGTGATAATGTTTCTATCTGTGTGTGAGTAAATGCATGCTTGTGTGCATGGAAGCAAGGTGTGTGCGAGTGAGATAGAGTGTGTAGAGTAAAAGCCACTGGCAGCAACAGCAGTTAAGAGGTTTGCATACCTCTCGACCTCTTAGCTCAAGATATCCAGATAGAGCCTGAAATAAAGGGGAAAATGGCTCTAAAATGGTAACATATTTTAAATAACATTCTTATAAAATTATAACGTAGCTCAAAGGAGTACCGCACCCACAGACTCAAAAAACATGTTTAAAACATCATGGCATGATGTTTCTTACACTTTAACAGCACTCTGGGATTATTTACAGGATTTTAAATATTTTTATATGTAATTCATAACTCTGACCACCTGGAGGCTGGCATATTCACGTGGTTTGGATAAATCAGGTTGCCATTCAGTATCCCAGAAATCATTGTTTGGCTCAAAAATGTTACATCATGCAGGCCACCGTTTGTCTAAAGTTCCTGTCATTTCATAGATGCTGCATGCGTAGAAAGTTTGTGTCTTTCGGCTTTTCCCAGTTAGGAGTCGCCACAGCGGAACTCCGGTCCGCTAATGATTGGCAGTAGATTTTTATGTGCTGGCTTGCTGGGCCTAACGCACAACCTTCAACGAAGGAACACCCATTCATGCATGTCGACACACAGAAGACACTCTTAACTGAGAATCGAACGGGCAATGTCTAACTGTGAGGCGACAATGCTACCGCAGCACCATCACAAAATAGAACAGTGTAAGTAACATTCCCTGCTGCTGAATGACTACTTAAAACAGAAACAGTGCAAATGCCACAGAACACACTCAAAGTGCTGTTTACTGCTGCCTTTTTTTCTAATTTAGTTTAAATGGCACTAATTTGTGAGACAATGAATTCCAGTCCATTTACTTCTCCCCTCCCCCATAACACTTAGCTTCCCTAGCTGTCAAAGTCCTGAGGGTAATTTGACCTGGTAATTCCATTGATTGGCAGATCTCAGCAGGGTGCTTGACTCATGTAATTTAATCTTTGCTCTAGCATTTCCTTTGTTAGAGGGGACATTTGTTTGCTGCACTATAGCCATGGCCTTACTTGACTGTATTCACATCCAGTAAGGTCTTGCACCAAGGAGCTAACATTTTCTTTGACGATGCAGCCTGTGGCAAAACACAGAAACAATGATTCTATAAGCCATGTTTTACAAATATGCAAATAATTTTGACATTAAACTGAAATGCAAATTTAATACATAATTTCTTGTGTTTTATGGTATTATAAATAATTTTGACATTAAACTGAAATGCAAATTTAATACATAATTTCTCGAGTTTTATGGTAATACATGTTCAAGAAAGGAAGGGTCACCAAATCTAAATAAAGTTAAGGCAATATACAATGTCACCATACTGAAACGCAAAAGTAGTAAGATGTTTCCCAGGCATGGTAAATTACAATCCCTTGTACGGGTAGCTCTTTAAATGATAACTGCCTTCCTAAGGGTTTTAAGATTAGTAATTTAAAAAGTGTTAGTATGCCGCGGTGGTACGGCGGTAGCGTTGTTACCTCACAGCAAGAGGTTCTCCCGTTCGATTCTCGGCTTGGCTTGGGAGTGCCTTCTGTGTGGAGTCTGCATGTCCTCCCTGTGGTTGGTTAGCGTTTGAAAGACATGCGTGCGTAAATGGGCGTGCCTTTGTTGAAGGTTGGTCGTCGAGCTGGCACCTCAGTATTTCGTAAAAATCTACTGCCAGTCATTACCAGATCGGAGTTCTGCTGTGGCGATCCCTTACCGGGAAAAAGCCAAAAGACAAACAACAACATGTAAAATAAAAAGTGTTAATATGGTGCATTTTATTTTTTATGAACAGGAGTTTCTTACTTTACTGATCACTCTCTCATACACACGCGCAGACACTTTTACATTCATACACACACTCTCCATGCATTCCCTTACTGTTCACTCTGTTATACACACACGCAGGCACTCCTACATTCATACACACACACTTCATTCTCTCCCCAAGCACTTGCAATCACTGCCCAAACAATACAAGAATCAAACCCACTACCCTTATGTCTGCAGAGAGACATATTTTAGATAAAAAAAATTTGTAGGTGGCAAATAACCGATGGGAGAAGCACAGCAACATAATCGAGTGTTTGTCGGTGTGAGCATGCAATTATGATCTAACAAGCCATTACTTTACACTCGCTAAGCTGTTTAGCGAGTATAAAATAAGAAAAAAAAAGTAAACAGCTAAGCGAGTGTAAAATAATGGCTTGGAAGTTCGTAATCGCAGTCATGCATACACAAAACTTCAGACATCACAGGGCCATAAAGAAAAACGGTTGCTATCTGCAACCAAGACCACATGGAACAGCTGGCAAAGGAACGCCAGAGGAAAGGAAATTACATAAAAAAAAGAAGTACAGGGCATTAAAGGAGTAAAACAGTGCCAGTTTGCAGATTGAAGTGGGACTAATGCATCAGACAACAAGTTTTTTCATTACACCTTCTCACTGAACAGATTACAAGACCGCACAACCACTACCCATATTGAACAGGAAATCTTTAAGGTAGTCAGTGGTACTGCTCTTTAAGAAAGTTAGAGAAAATAACTTCGGAAAGAAGACAACTTTATAGTAATAATTGCCACTGGCAACCAACACCACGCGGAACAGTAGGAATGCTGCAGCAAAGGCAAATAAATATAAAAAAGTACAGTACTAAAGCACCACAGTTCAATACCAAGTGCATACATGTATCCACAACAGTTGTTTGGTCAGCAGGACCCAAGCAAGCAATGTTTAAACATTTTTGGATGCACGTGTGAACTTATGCAGCACAGCAACCGAAAAACCAGGAGAAATGAAGATGCCATATTAAAGTGATACTGATACTTTGCTGTCAAACAATGTATTTCTACAAAAAATGTCATACTCGCCAGTATAAATCCACGAGGGAAGCTGATGCAGAAAGAGACTCGCACAAGGTTCCAATAGGGAAATACAGCGTACTGGAAACACAATGCTAAAAAGAAGTACCCTACCTCCTGCATTTGTATTTGAGCACTCAGGCTGGGGGAAGGACAAGGGAGCCAAGACATCACAGAATGGGTGGGTCTTATTATTTTAGTTAGAATCAGATGACAGCTGTGGTGATGTCACTTTGGGGGAGGGAACTGATTAAAAAAAAAAAGTACCTGCACTGCCTGGCCTCGATGATATCAGTAATTGGGCAACTCCAGCACGCTTTATTCAAATGTGAGAGAATCATTTTGTAAGTGAAACCATCACAGTATGAGAAGGTAGGCTTCTGTTACAGAAGTAAGGGGAATTATAAAAATTGTAAATGCTTTATTGTTGTTGCTTTACAGAGGACAATGAAAATAGGGAGGGAAAGGGCCCTGAAGTTGAGGAATACATTAGAGAAACCTGTTGTACTCCTTTAAGTAACAGGATTTGTGTTAGCATGAATTTTCTCAAGGAAATAAAGTCAAATCTGTGTCATTATTTAATGACTTCAATCCCAATGACTGACAGCAAACCACACATTTTAGGAGTAAGGGATGAAAAAATAAAGTAAATATCTGGATATTTTTTAAGGTTATATTTTGGATGTAAAATGCTTCCAACAGCACAATTTACATATACTACAGCCACTTTGAAACATTAGGCAGAGGAACTATTTTACATCAAAAATATATAAAAATATAGTAATAATAATAATAATAAGTAAGTAAAACACAACAGTTTTACAGACTGCCCATTCTTTAAGCACAGTAATGTCCTCCAGGGTGTGTTATTATGGAAATAACACCCTTCCATTGGTGTAGATGCCCGGCACTGCATGTTATTTCCACAATAAAACACACCCTGTTGGGCATTATTGCTTGTTTAGAGGTTATTTTAAGGGATGCAGTATAGTTAGTGCATTATTTAACAGCTGCAATGTCCATTAGAGACATTGGTGTCAGATCAGGGGTGAATTTCCATTTTCCCATGCATTTGGATATTGTGGGGCCTCTCTATACCACAGGTAGGAGGTGCATGTTTGTGGTTGTAGACTCTGCTACTTGGAACTCTGAAGTAGTGGCGTTGTCCTTTATTGAAGCCAAAAAGGTAGGAACTGCTCTGTTAGAAATTTTCTGCAGTGGGATAGTCCCCAGAAAATACTGATTGACAGAGGGGTTAAGCTGTATTGCAGACCTGCTGACTTCTTTGTGAATGTGCTGCAGTATAAGGTAGTTAAAAATACCACTTATCATCCACAAATGGTATGATAGATTGGCTTAACTGTACTCTCAAGGCCACACTGAGAGCATTTGTTTAAATGAGAGTAAAACGAGTAACTATCCATGTCTTGTCTTTGCACACGAGGACATACCAAAAAATCCACTTTTTTATCATCTGAGCTACTATATGGTTAAAGGTTAAGGATGCCATTAGACTTCATTTATAATGAGTGGGAGGTTGAACGTGAATCCTACACAGGGTTTGCAGTAAAGTATGTACTGAATTTTAGGACTACATTTACAGACGTCATGGGGTTAGCACAGGAGCACGTAGCACAAACATAAGAACAACAAAAGGCCTTGTATGACAAACAGTAGCAGTCTGAGAATATATAGTCAGAAAAAAGGCAGCAGTAGTGCTTATTCCTGTTAGACAAAATAAGCTACAGGAAGCTTGGGAGGGTGATTTTACTGCCTTGAGGAAGACTATGATATCAGTTATGTGGTATAGTTGCCAGAAGGGCGGCAGAAACAAACTCTACAACACTGACACGACAAAGCACTACCGTAGCAGAGAGACGCTGGTCCTTAGTATGTGCAGGGGGTTACAAAAGGACAGTAGGTGGGAATCTGATAGTAAATTTGCTCATTGAAACTTGAACTCACAGATCACTGAATGTCACAGCAGCTATCCCCATGAAAGGTACAGAAAATCTGAGCAGTACTACAAAAATATGGGAATATGTTCACTGCTAAGCCACTTGACACCCAGCTGACAGAGCACCATGTGGATAGGGAAACCCAGCAGCCAATCAAGCAGTTTCCTTATAGGGTACATGAGCAAGTCAAGGAAGTGACATGGGAAGAACTGTAGGAGATGTTAAAACTGGGGAAGATCCAGGAATCCAACAGTCTTCGAGTCTCACAAATGCTGTTGATATCAATAAAGGAAAGGATTTCTGCATTCGTTGTAGACTATAGGGATCTAGTCACACAGAAGCAGATGTGTAATTCAGATCTAGGACCATGAACATAGATTTTCCATTCTTCTGAGACTATACCAGAACATTGTGAATTTAGACGAACAGGGCTGGAAAAAACTTGAACATTTCATGAAATTTGTCATTTAGCCCGTGCACTCATTCACCACAGCCTGTTTCTATTTATATTTATTAACTATAATAGTGTGAATGTGCTTTACTGACTGGTCTGCAAGTAAAATTTATTTTAATTTAATACACATATATATAACATCCATAGTCAACCACAAAATCATCGATCACATATGGTGGAAAACATGGAAATCTACACTGCACTATGAATGCCTGGGTGTATGCAATTTCAAACTTACAACACAACAATGTAAAACCTGTTTCTTGCAAGGGGGAAATCACCCTGCACCCCCAACACCCCCTGCTAATTAAATATATTAACTCTAAGATCACACAATACCTGGGGAAAGGGAATATTCCCCTACCTGAGCATTGTGGTTCTCACATGCATTTTGAATAACTGCCTAGACAACCATCTGCAGTCAAATAGACAGCTGTCACCCCCTTACCCACACTCAATACTTTCAGGTATGCCCACATACATGCATCTCTCTCTCTGTCTCTGTTTCTCTCTCTCTCTCTGTCTCTCTCTCTGTCTCTCTCTCTCTATATATATATATAGAGAGAGGGAGACAGAGAGAGAGAAAGAGAGAGAGAGAGAGTGAGAGCGAGTGAGAGAGAGAGAGAGAGAGAGAGAGAGAGAGAGAGAAATGTATACAAATGTTCTAAAAATGAGAAAGAAATCATAGCATTGTCCAGAAATTGCAATTAAAATACAAATATAATTATTGGATTTCACCTCATAAAATGGAATTTCATTTTTAAGCACCATAAATCAGTGTTTTTGCCAAGGACATACAAAGCTGTAGGGCAGCATGGTGTAGTTAAGTATCTTACCACTATTAACCTAACTTAAGGTTACTGGCAGGTGCCTTTGACACCAACAGTGAGCAAGATATTAGCATTTGCTATCCTATTTATGTTGTTTGAATTCATCAAAATGGCCTTTGTAAAAAAGAATGCCCCAGCAACTTTCTATAAACTGGCAAATCACATGTCAATAGGAGTGGGAGATTGCATTTTTGTCTACATAGATGATACTACACTCTTTAGTCGGTTCTGACAGGGGTATGTGTCGTATGTCAGGGAAGAAACCTGCATTACTGATGAAAAGGGTGTTGGCAATATTCAGCCAGACTCTGACAAAGTACAGGCTATCCAGGCATGGCATACCCCTACTAATCAAAAGTAGCTTCCTTGAGACAATGGGTTATTACAGCACGTTTGTCCTTTATTATGGTACCATCTTTCCTTAAAACCTAGAGCAGATGAAATTTTCTGAACACTGACTTGTGACCAGGTCATATGCAGGCTAATCACTGACCACTGTGTGCAGATATGGGAAGATGTTATGAAAGCAGGGGCCTAATATTGCTTGGATGTGTAAAGGCAAGAAGCACCGTATCTCTGATGCAAGGCTCTGTTTTCTCTGGGTAAAGGATATCCACTGACTACATTTACTACACACTTTCCTTTGATGCTAGACATTGAGATGACTGTGGGTTCCTTTCCCACCTCAGATGCTTGGATTAATTTTCCATTACTAGCACTGCAGGTGATACACTCCTGAGTATGACGTACTTCAGATGAGGCATTAAGCCAAGGCCCCATATGCTTGAATGGGTGCTGACTCAGGTAGATGCAAATGTTCTCATGGCACTTACTGAAAAGAAGATATAACTTATTTTCATCTTTTTTATAATATTAATATAAAATATTTTATGTTTTTGTACTTCTTTCATAGCAGTTTCAATATCATTTTATTTCATTGACCATTTATGCCTTGCTAACACCATCCCTTAGGTTTTTACCTCCTTTCTCATTCTCAAGAAAGGATATGCCACCTAGACACAGGGTAGCTTTAAGGGCACCCATCCAGTCATTTTAGGACATTTTTGAAAGAAATAGAATATCTCATAAAATCATCTTATAAAATCATCTATAAATCTACTTTATATTCAACCTCTTAACTGCAATATTAATATTTTCAGCTTTACCTAGCTCCTTCCCAAACCTTCATTTCTTTAAATTTCTAAGCACTAATCATAAGATCTATTATCTATTTTTCAAACCTATTATTACACCTCTTCAAATGCTCAATGTTCAACATTTACTAATGCATAAGTATATTTTATACTGTAATAGTTGCCTTTATTTCATATGAATGTAATCTATCATATGAATGTGCAATTGTTAATGTGTATTACATAATGTCTGTTCATGTATATTACTGAATGTCATTTTGCTTGTAATAAGTTTGAGCTTTTACCCCAAAGAGCTTTGCTGAAAAGAGTGTTTTGACTAAACCCTGTTGGACAAATCCTGTAAACAGAAGCAAAACAAATAAAATAAGTAAAATTAAACCTGCACAGAATGCTTATTCCAGAAAAGGGGAAGGTACAATATGATAAATCTATTGTTTCATTATGTTCTGTTTGTTGATGACGGTGCTAGTGTTAGGCGAGCTGTTTGACTTGCTGAGATATTGGAAGCAGAAGTTCACTGGGTCTCTAATTATGTGGTAGGTGAGGCGTGGATCAGTGCTGTAAGTAGAGGAATTTCCTGAGAACAGCTGCCAGCTGATGATCAAAGGACACAGAACTATCAATCCAAGAAGTGCCCAAGTTCCTTACTACTTTTTCATTAAGTAAGGGTATATTATCTATGATATGGATAATTTCTCCTTATTGAAATAAATGAGCCTATGCTTTTGCGTGTTCAGTTTAAGCCCATTATCAGCACAACAGGTATAAATTAGAGTAATCTCTTTCTGTAAGGTACAGATATCTGATAGAAATTTTACAGTTACACCCAGTGGGCAGTCATCTGCTGATCTGGTTAACAGATGTTATGGTTATTATTTTTAAGATCAGAGAAGTAGATCCCAAACAGGAGAGGACCTAGTACAGATCTCAAGGGGACTCCACTTGTTAGCTTAGCATAATTTCAAGAGGCATCTGTCAGACACACTACTTCTGATTTACCTTTCAGCTATTTGACAGTCAATTTAACCACATAAAGATTTATATTTATGGATGAGTTTCTCTAAAGTAAGGTGGCATTGACTGCTTTTGCCAGATGAAGATAAACTTCAAAAACAGCATGATCACTCTTTGCAGCTTGTATGACTGTCTCAAAAAACTAACAAGGTTTATCAGGCATGATCCTCTTTTAACAAAGCCAAATTATTGGTAGCCAAGACTTATGAGATTCTTGATAGCATTAATGAAATCATTACGTTATGCACGTAAACACTTTCTTTATAGCATTCATTTCCTCCTGTCTTCATCTTCACACCATTTTACTCATAACCAAATTTTATTTTTTAACTCAAGCAATATCCCTTTTTTATCTTACAGAATCTCTCAACACAGAGCTCTACAAACATGCAAGGCAGATGCAAAAAACCATTCAGCAATTTTTATTTACATTTCTGTTGTTTACTTCATTATAAAACCATACAGAATAATTTTGCTGTTATAATTTTTGACTTCCTTTTTTTCAGTATTTCTTTACTTTTGTCCAAAACTTTTTTTTTATTCTTTCCCATTTTTAAATACATGTGTTATAGCTCCTTCTGTATCACATGCATTGCACCTCCTTTCCATATGTTGTTTGCATTTCATGATTGCCTTTACTGGCAATTTATTTAATGTCTTTCTTTACCTTCTCCTGTCTGTAAAAAAATCCTTGTATTTTACTTGTAAAACTGTAGCCATTAGACCCTCCCCTTTATTGGATATAGCAATTAAACTCTAATACATGTGCAATGAAGACAAAATGACAGCTGGATTTGTCAGACACACTCCCCCATTTTGCTTTTCATTATACAAGACCCACTTTTTAATTAGGTTCAGTCTTGAGCTCCACATAATGGAAAATGCCTCTAACATATTTTTCTCTCTAAATGACTAGAAATGGAAAAAACTCCCCAATCATAATCTAACTTCCCAAATATTACAGAATGCTTTAAATAAACATTTTTGTAAGTGTTAAATCATAGGACTTTCATAGATGAATTTAATTATCTCTTGTAAAAAATCATTTTAGTGTTTTTCAGCAAGTCTTCTCCTGCAGAATCTTATTCCTAACACCTCTGTCTCTTCAATAACGACATAAACCTCCTACTTTCACTATTTCCCCATGCTCATTACTCTTTTCTTAACTATAATCATACTTTCAGTGGTCTTTCACTGCCTGTATAACTCTGTTTTAACCATAACCACTAAGTCAGTTGCATAACCCAGCATTAATTGTATCTTTTCATAAATATTTTGCTTCCTTCATTTTTTCATCCATCTCTCCTGTAATGACCTTCATAAACCAAATAACTGCGATAATTTGGCATACTTGTTCTACTACGCTCACTCTTGTATTAAGTTATTCTGAGTAAATATAATGTATTGATGTCCCATAAATGTGCAGTTTATACACTAGTATCAAATATGTTCTCTTAGGATAGAAGCCTTAGATTTTGTACTGGTGATGGACCAGTGACATAACTAAACTTGTGTATTTTTGTTTGAAAAAATATATCTATATTTATCTATCTGTCTATCTATCTATCTATCTTATTTGTTTAACAAGCAAATGTTCCAGCAATTATACGGAATGGCTATGTCTACCCCATTTGTGCCTGTTTATGTAAATATTTTATTACTGTGTTTGAGAAAGTATATTTATGGTCATGATTTTTATGATATGTTTTTATTTAAATGTTTTAGATATATAGATTGGTCTAACTGTTGTTATTAAACTCTAGTTTCATTCTTATGTACTGAGTGTATGTCAGGCTAGTTCAGGACTTGTCTTTGCATTAAGGCAGTTAAATACCAGTCAGCTCAGAGCTAAGGGTCTAATTTTTCCCTCTATCTAAGCCTGTCATAGTCGTGTTCTTAAACCCTGTGTATCTGTTGTTGTCTGCCCCTTATGATAATTTGATAACATAAGTCCCTCCCTCTCCCTGTTCATTGGCTGTTGACAATAAGCGCATAAGTATCATTTTGCAAAGTCTGTCCACTTAAACTACTCACCAGGCTAAAAGACGTTTGATAAAACTGTTTAATAGTGAGTGTACTGATACTGCTTTCAATGATTTTAGTATCAAATTATTATTATTTTTGTTGTTACTGTAATTAGTTTACTGGTTCAGTATCACGGACCACCACTTTCCCATAATGTATCTAGCCAGTCTGAATGAGATGAATTGCCTCAACTTGTGTGATGATTGTCTATTACTCTATTACTCAAACAGCATAACATAGTGTGTGAAAGCTGTACATATACAATATCCTCGGAGGCAAAAGTCTCACACACAGTAAATTCATACACCAAAGCTGTTAGCAGTACACCACACATCACACTTCTCCAAGGTCATCAAAATACACATAACCCATCATATACTAAGGTTTTAAAGATTAACTAGCCTAAACTCGGAGACCTCCAAAACATAACACATGCACAAAGTACACTCAGCAAATTAAGCTTATTTCCTCACATAGTACAAGGAGTCCCAAAGTCACAGATGCTGAGCATATAAGGCAGCTTCGACCTAACCAAATATTCTTGTTATAGGTGCCTCCATTGTAAGACATACAGATGTGCCTCTTACCAGGCTGAGCAAGGAAAGAGTGATGGTTAGTTGCTTGTCTGGTGCCAGGATCCATCAGATCATGCTTGCAATCAAGTCCATAAGCAACAGGTACCAGTATGACTCTGTCATAGTTCATGCCAGTGTCAATGACTTGAAGTGTACCTTCCCAGATTATATGAAGAGGGACATGATGGAGTTCTCAGTCTATGCATCAAAGGCAGGTATGAGCCTAGCATTGAGCAGCATTCTACCTTCTCTAAGGATGATGCTGTGATATCAGCAAAAAATAATTGACTTCAGTTATTGGCTTAGTTTTTAGTGCCCTTCAGAAAGAGTCCAATATTTGTCAGCTTGGGAGGATATGATTGACAGACCATGCTGTTTCACCAGGGATTTCCTGCATTTTTCCCCTCCAGGAATTTGAACATTGTCCACCCCCCCATACTGCATTTTTAGGCAAGGCCAATATGATAAACCTACTGTAATATTGAAACAAGTAAAGGAAAGTATATAGGAGTAACTGATCAATGTTAGGAGCCTGAACAAGAAACTTCACTCTCTACAATCCCTTCTCACCCTAGAGGACATTTCCATCTGTGTATTGACTGAGACCTAGTTTAAAATAGCAGAGGGCACTCTGGCTGTTCAGGGCTATAATGGCTTTCACACATTTAGACCAACTATTGTGCAGGAGGAGAAAAAAGTTGGAGGTGTCTTAATCTACATCCAGAAGAGACTCACATCAAGGCTGGTAAAGCAGCACGATGCACTAGAGCTTCTTCATGTCTAAATAACCATCAGAAAAGCTCCGTACCATTTATTAGCTAGCTAGAGAACTCTCTCTATGATGAAAGAAAGCCACAATGTCTATCTTCAGGAACTAGAATCACTCAGTATCAAACCCAATACCATTTTCCTAGGTAATCTAAACTATCGAACTATAGACTGGGAACCTTCACCACCACTAGTGCACAAACACAGATATTCCCGGTCTTTGGCAATAAAAATGCCTGGAAGAATTAGTTAGAGTACCCAGTAGGGGAATAACATCTTGGATCTTGCCCTTACTAATATGCGAGCATCTTGCACCATTGCTTGCTCATCTTCATCACGTGTTAGGTCTGACCATAAAGCAGTTTCCGTCAAAATAAAACTGAAACCAGAGATCTCATCCTCCCAAGGTACCTTTAGTAATTTATTTAAGACAAACTACCTACTCCTAAGTGATACATTGCCAAACTTCAAATCCCACAAAACCCAGTTAGCTCCACTGAATATGCAGAAATGTATAGCACCACATTATGTCAGCATGTAAACAGCTGCATAGATGCAGCTGTACTCCGCAGGAACAAGTGCAGGCAAACCCCAGAAACAACCACAAGATCAACAAACTTTATAATAAAAGGAAAAGAATTTTGACAAAAAGTAAGAAGAGCAACTCCCAGAATATTAGACCACTTGTCATAAAATAAACAAATAACTCAGGAGCTTAATAAAATCCACCAAATCTAAGTTTGAGGTTACAATAGCTACCCAAGCTAAAGATAACCATAAGGCATTTTTAGTTATGTTCATAATCTGAAAAGCACAATACAGCAATGTGCTGAGCTGATTGTGAACAATGTTCCCTTCACTGAGGCTGAAATTATAGAAAACCTTCTGGTTGATGAATTTAGCTCTAACTTTACCCCTCTCTCCCCCTTCTGTCTGTCAAATATACCTGAAATTGGGTCACCTCCAGCTATCATGCAAGACCAAACCTAAAAGTGATATCAAAAGCTAACAATACTACATTGATGGGTCCTGACAATATCACTGGATGCTTCTTAAATAGCATGAAACATGATTTAGCTTTACACCTAACAACACTGATTAATCTCAGCATACATACAGGTTTTGTACCAAGCAAGTGGAAAACAGCTACAGTCATTTCCCTTTAAAAGGGCGGGCCTTTCGCAGAACCAGGCAATTACTGACCCATAAGTCTGATCAACCTCATATGCAAAGCTATATGGAAAGACTTATGGAATTAATCATTCAAGACAGAGGAAACCTCCAAACACTGGAACCGTCTCTGTTTGAATTCATCAAGGGCAGGTCATGTTTACTCAACCTGGTGGATTTTTTTGAAAAGGTCACCAAAGCAATAGATAAAGACAAAATGGTACACACACTGCATACCTCGACCTGACCAAAGCTTTTGGCATAGTTTCCTACTCAGACATAATAGAAAAGCTAAATAAATTGGGAATAGACCTCTATGTCACCCACTGGATTGCCATATGGCTCCAAAGAAAGGATACAGATAATTAAAATCCCCTCCAGTTTGGCATCTACTTGTCTGAAGTAAAAGCCAATACCAAAGGGCTATGGCTAACTAAGTTTGCAGATGGTTGAAAGCTAGGAGCAGTCATTGATTCCCAAATGACTTAGCCACCCTGAGGGAAGATTTGTATCAAGGACTGAAACTAAATGCCAAAAAATGCCTTATTGTATCCTTTGGTAATTCATCTACCTTGAGGATCTACCACATTGGCAATTCTCCGCTAAACGCTGACCCAGTTGTTTGGGATGTGGGAACTTATATGGACAGTGACCTAACTTTTGACCATGTGTCTATTGATGTAAGAAGGTTCTGCTATATTGCACAGCTTATAAACAAAGTGATTGTGTCTAGATCTAGGGGTGCCATTGTCCCCCTTTACATAGCTCTCATTAGGCCAGTCATTGAATATAATATCCCATTTGGCACAAATCTGCCCATACATATGCAACAACTGGAAAGACCAAAGAGACAGTTTACTAAAAGAATGCAAGACATAAACAACATGTCCTACATGGACCAGCTGAAAGCCCTGTCACTATACTCTGTTTGTTCTACCGACTGCTAAGAAGTGACTGTTTTGGCATACAAGACATCCTCTGATCCATTATGAATGGATTTACTGCACATCAGCAAGTCAAAGGCATCAGAAATACTTGGTCTAGGGATCTAAACCTCTTCTGCAACATCAACAGAACAGTTTGAAGGGACAGGTATACAGACTTACCATCCACAGAAAACAAAAGTTCATCCATGCCCATATTCAAATACAACTTAGATCTATGGATGGGAGACCAAAAATGTACCCCAGGGCTGCCACCTCTACTACTAATGGACAGAGGCCATGCTTAAATGTTTTATCCCATGCATGGGGTTCCCCTCAAATGATCTATGATGTGATTCCAGTAATTCTCATTAGCGATAATATATTAATATATAATTATCAATCATGGAATGGGTAAGACCAATCTCTAACCAAATGGCATAAGTTATTTCGAGCACAAAAAGTGAAACTGGCTAGGCCTATAATAGTTAATGAGCCTGTGTTTGTGTGTGTGTGTGTGTGTGTGTGTGTGTGTGTGTGTGTGTGTGTGTGTGTGTGTGTGTGCACGCATGCACGCACATGTGTATGTCTGTGTGTCTGTGCATATGTGTGTGTGTGGGGGGGGGGTGTGTGGGGGTGTGTATGTGTAATTGGGGCTTACTCATATGCTAAAACATTTTATAAATGTTATAGAGAACAATAGGTCTGGCATTAACATTACCAATGAACTACATAATGCTATAGCAATTTCCCTGAATGAAAATTTACCAGATGCATTTGGAAGAAAATAAAATCATGCATTTACAGAAAACAATCTTTAATATTAAATTTTGTACATGTAAGAATTGCTATCACTCTGACATATCTACTGTTTTACCTTTTGGGAAATTATCAATACCTAAAAAGTCATGCAGTGAAAGGTTCAATTTTTTCAAGGAGGCCAAAAATATAATGAGTATGTTTTGGAGAAGAGGCTATGACACAAAATAGGTTTTGGAAGTACATAATAAAGTAAATGGAATGTACTGTAAAATGTAACAGAGAGCAGTGAGGATGGGACAAGTAAAAGGAGGTATAACATAAATATAAGTGAAAAATAAGCAGATTTTTTTTTAGTCAAACAGTGTAATGTTCTAAACAATAAGTTTGTTAGTTTGGTTAAAAAGATGCTGCTCTTCCTAAAGTCAATACATGTATACCAAACAAATATTTATTTTTATTAAAGAGATAGAAATATAATATATTAATTACTAAAATGTATTAGACTGAAGGACATACTAATACTGCTTTGAATAAAACACAAGGGTAAATAAATACCCATGTGGAATATGTTTGGCATGTAACATTGTTAGGTGTACTTTTGGAAAAAAATGGTATCTTACTTATAAGTATGAGTAAATATACTTGCACTTTTAAAAATGTTATTTATGTCCTGAAATGTCTAAGTGGGTTGATTTATGTGGGTGAGACAGGAAGATGTTTGCATATTAAACTGTATGAACACTGGAGGCTTTAGCAGAAATTATAAAAATAGTCCTGTATCAGTGCATTTTAATATGATACATAAAGCAGATGTCAGATTGCCGGAAGCTATTGTAATAGGAAAAGTACATTTTGATGACAGAAATGATAATAAAGTTGAAAATATATTGCCATGTGAGGAAAGCATATTTATTCTTAAATATAGTACTCTAAAACTCTATAGGTTTTGAACGTTTTTTTTTAATATAATTACTTTTAGTCAATTGTGTGTGAAAGCACCTGCTAGAATGCTGCTTAAGATTGGCTTTGTAGGATCTGCTCCTTTATTACTCCATAAAATATTTCTGTCAAAACTCTTAAGAGATTTTAATAAAGTGAGCTGATGTTTTTTTAGTTATATTTCTTAAATAGTCAACATTTGATGTCTGTGAACAACAAATGCACAACTTACTGTGTAACACCTGTGTATGTCTAAAGTATGCACATGAATGGAACAGTACTTGTGTATATTTACTGGCTTTTGAGATGATGGATGCTCAATGTAAACTGCACACATGGCTAGCATTTTACAAGGCCCATACGAGTTTGAATTATGTATGCATTCCATTTGTGACAATGTGAGGTATTGCCAGCTATACTAAGAGATGTAGGGCAGTGGATGTGTAACATATGCCAGTACAGCTAGGTGGAATTTAATAAAGAATTATATGTTTTCCGAATATCAAACTGATTTGTACATATGTCGGTGTTGAAAATTTATTTGCAAAGTTGCTTGTGTTAAAAATGTATCAACAGTGTACCTTGCTGGAAAGAAAAAAACTATACATGCATTATTATAACTGTTGAAAAATATATATTGTAACAGAGGATACTAGAAGAGAAGTGGTTAATCTCAATCCACCTGACCTTGAAAAATAGTAAGAAATTAAATTACTGGGTATAGGCCATAAAGATATTAACTCACAGTTTTGAATGAAGCCAGAGATGCAATGTCTGTAAGAAGTATGGTTTATTAGCTCCTGTAGGAAGAGTGGAAGTGTTTTATGGTTTTATGACTTCCAAGAGCTGTAGAAGATCTAAGCAAGGCTCTGTGTGTGTATTATTGACACCTAAGTGCTAAATCCTGACAGCTTCTAGCTTAGGGGATTGCATGGGAACCAAAAGTCAGATGACCAGATGTATGTGATGTCATTCTGTAATCTAGGAAAGGAATGATATTTAAATACTAGGTAAGACTGTTTTTAAAACCTGATGTTATGATCCCTCACTTTCTTCATCTTGCCTTGCTCTAGAATAGTAATTCTTTAGATCAATCAGTAAAATATAGATTAGTTAAGTACTGTTTTTCTGTATATGAGTGAATCTATTTCTAAATAATTTAATATTTCCTGTGATTGAAACTCTGGTGTTTATTGTAAATAGATATTTACTATTTTCATGTTATTTTATTATTTATTATTAAATATATTTAAACTTTTCACTGTGGCTGGTCCTTTAGAGAATATTTTAGCCTTTGAGAGTACTTATATCTATTTGATGACTCTATGGCCACTCCTGAAAGCCTTACTGCATTGGTCAAACACTATCATTTGTATTAATATTAATTTCACTCAGTATAATTGAGTACCTTTGCAAGATCCTTAGAGTAGCTGGCTTTGGAGTGTCTGATGGCAATAACTACCTTATAGTCAGGGCAGAAGGTGGCATAGCTAGTACATTTGTGCCAGTCTTTCCCAGGTGTGTGTGTGTGTGTGTGTGTGTGTGTGTGTGTGTGTGTGTGTGTGTGTGTGTGTGTGTGTGTGTGTGTGTGTGTGAACTACTTGGAGCAGGGACATGAAGCACTGTTTCACAGAGAGGATGCTGGAGGACATGGCTTGGACACTTGGCTGAGGACTTAACTCTACAGCTGTGCCAGTGGGAATCCTTATTGGGGACCTGGGGAGAGACAGAGAGAGAAAGTGAGACCACAGGATGAGTGTATTCCCTGTGTGCTCTTAAGGGAAATTCTGTTTGATGCAGAGAGCTGCATCTGGAAATACTGGTGTATCCATTTTTGTTCTAAGTGAATGTCCCTCTCCAGTGTCTGTGGTGAGGATTGAGGCTCCTTGATTACCGGCCCAATTTGGAAACTTCACACCATCTATAGTCATTACACATTTACTCACCTTTTGTTTTCAACAACTCCAAGTTTGGTTTCTTGCTTTTCCTCAATCATGCTTCTATCCTTAGTTCAAAGTTTTATAGATTAGTACTAGAATAGCTGCCCTTGCAGGCCATTTAACTCTAGCCAGTTTCCATTTTTGTGCTTTAATTAGCCTAACCCATTTGGTTATTGATTGGTGTCACCCATCCCATGGTCAATAATTATATCTTACCCCTAATCAGAATAACTGGGATCATATATTACAGAATTTGGGGGAACCCATGCATGGCATAAAGCATTTAAGTGCTGCACCTATCCATTAGCAGTACAGAGGGCAGTCCTAGGGTACATTTTCTGTCTCCTATCCATAGATACAAGTTTTGTTTGAATAGGGTCAGGGATGAACAACATTTTATATGGAGGGGGAGTCTGACCACAGCAGAAGAATCTTCAGTGAGATATATCTGTCCCTCCAAACTGTTCTTATAATGTTGGAGAACAGGTTTATATCCCTATACGGAGTATTTCTGAGGCCATTCAAGTTGCAGATGTGCTGTAAATCCATCAATAATGGGTCAGAGGTTGTCTTGTGTGCCAGACACAGTTCACCTCTTACCAGTCTGTAGGATACTGAGTATAAGTGCCAGGACTTTGAGTTGGCCATTGTAGGACTTGTTGTTTAAGCCTTGTATCCTTCTGTAAAGTATCTTTGTGGGTGTTCCAGTTGCTGCATGTGTCTGGACAGATATATGCCAAAGGGGGCATTGTACTTAATGACTGACTTATGAGGGCTTTTTGTTTATAAGCTGTACAATTTAAAAGAACTTTCTTATAACAATGGACACATGTTGGATGACATTGTCCATTTGCATATCTCTTGTGATCTTCTACTCTTTTGTAGACTTACTAATGGTATGGCTTAGAGGTCTGGTTTGGGTCCTCATCAGTTTTTCTCTGTTTATAATTAACCTGTCTCGGAATGTTCCAAATATATTCTGCACAGTGTTTCAAATATATTCTGCACTATGTATGCAGATCTCACTGTTACCAAAATGTATACATCCACTGCCCTATCAGCTTACAATGATTTTGTGTCAGTTTGGAACTTATGGACTAAAAATGAAATGTCCATCAACACGCAAATATATAGATTTATGGTTTTAGGTACTACTAAAAAGACAACTAAAATATTACCTATTATTAACATTGTTCCTGCAAGTACCTGGTCATCTTTTTCTACCTAGTGAAAGTGCCAAGGTATGTTGATGGACCAAATCATTACTTTTCAGTCATAAAAACACACTAACAACCATGGTTTTAAATCAACTTAAATTTGCTTGCAAAGTTTCATGTTTGCTCACTTCTGAAGATTGTGAAGCAATTGCAATCAATGGTTTTCTGGTTCCCCTATGAAACTCTGAGTTATCACATGCTGAGGAACCACATTGCCAGACAAAAACACCCCAAACACAATAAGGGCAAAAATGCAAAATGTGGTCAATTTTACAAAGGTGGTAAATTTCCTTGCACTCTTAGTTTTGGGGGACAGGCTCCCAACACCTGTTAAACACACACACACACACACACATATATATATATATATATATATATATATATATATATATATATATATATATATATGTGTGTGTGTGTGTGTAGTATAAATACCCAAACAAAGGAAACACTCCTGACAAATACACATCGACTTGCTATGGAAAACACTTAATGTTGTTTTCTACCTCTGCATGTTTGTTCTAATACTTAAATTAGAATATACCACACCAATCATTTTCCTGGTATAAGCTCAGAACATTGTTGTATTGCAAACATCAGAAATCAAAATCCCTAGGTTTACTCACCTTGCAAATACTAGACAGTATCATTGATAAACCCTACAGAATGCAAAATATTTACCCATCTCTGATCGGCATTTTTGCTGATTACTTTTTAACTCTAAATTAGTTTGTGACGAACACTGTTCTCCTCCTCTAGCAAATAAGCTTTCAATTTATCAATCAGCATATTCATTGAGAAGCCATTGAAGTCTTAACTACACAGATTCCAATTTTCTCTCTCTTGTTGTGAAATGAACTTAATCAAGTTAGTCCCTACAGCTTTGAAGTGTCTTTTCAATGAGCTGGCAAAAAATTAGCAACTTCCATTGTTTAAGAAAAAATAAAAACAAACTAAAATCATACCTTATGGAAATACAACAATGCACACACTTGAAAGAGGCTGATTCTGACCTTAACCGATGTTTGGTTTACTGCCAGTTATTTTGAGACCCACACTTCTTGGCTTACACTGCTGTTGGAACTATGACTGTATGAAATTTTGCATTTTGCAAAACTGTGAAGTACAACTAACAAGTCAAAAAGTGTGCCAGACACAGTTCACCTCTTACCAGTCTGTAGGATACTGAGTATAAGTGCCAGGACTTTGAGTTGGCCATTGTAGGACTTGTTGTTTAAGCCTTGTATCCTTCTGTAAAGTATCTTTGTGGGTGTTCCAGTTGCTGCATGTGTCTGGACAGATACATGCCAAAGGGGGCATTGTACTTAATGACTGACTTATGAGGGCTTTTTGTTTATAAGCTGTACAATTTAAAAGAACTTTCTTATAACAATGGACACATGTTGGATGACATTGTCCATTTGCATATCTCTTGTGATCTTCTACTCTTTTGTAGACTTACTAATGGTATGGCTTAGAGGTCTGGTTTGGGTCCTCATCAGTTTTTCTCTGTTTATAATTAACCTGTCTCGGAATGTTCCAAATATATTCTGCACAGTGTTTCAAATATATTCTGCACTATGTATGCAGATCTCACTGTTACCAAAATGTATACATCCACTGCCCTATTAGCTTACAATGATTTTGTGTCAGTTTGGAACTTATGGGCTAAAAATGAAATGTCCATCAACACGCAAATATATAGATTTATGGTTTTAGGTACTACTAAAAAGACAACTAAAATATTACCTATTATTAACATTGTTCCTGCAAGTACCTGGTCATCTTTTTCTACCTAGTGAAAGTGCCAAGGTATGTTGATGGACCAAATCATTACTTTTCAGTCATAAAAACACACTAACAACCATGGTTTTAAATCAACTTAAATTTGCTTGCAAAGTTTCATGTTTGCTCACTTCTGAAGATTGTGAAGCAATTGCAATCAATGGTTTTCTGGTTCCCCTATGAAACTCTGAGTTATCACATGCTGAGGAACCACATTGCCAGACAAAAACACCCCAAACACAATAAGGGCAAAAATGCAAAATGTGGTCAATTTTACAAAGGTGGTAAATTTCCTTGCACCCTTAGTTTTGGGGGGCAGGCTCCAAACACCTGTTAAACACACACACACACACACACACACACACACACACACACACACACACATATATATATATATATATATATATATATATATATATATATATATGTGTAGTATAAATACCCAAACAAAGGAAACACTCCTGACAAATACACATCGACTTGCTATGGAAAACACTTAATGTTGTTTTCTACCTCTGCATGTTTGTTCTAATACTTAAATTAGAATATACCACACCAATCATTTTCCTGGTATAAGCTCAGAACATTGTTATATTGCAAACATCAGAAATCAAAATCCCTATGTTTACTCACTTTGCAAATACTAGACAGTATCATTGATAAACCCTACAGAATGCAAAATATTTACCCATCTCTGATAGGCATTTTTGCTGATTACTTTTTAACTCTAAATTAGTTTGTGACGAACACTGTTCTCCTCCTCTAGCAAATAAGCTTTCAATTTATCAATCAGCATATTCATTGAGAAGCCATTGAAGTCTTAACTACACAGATTCCAATTTTCTCTCTCTTGTTGTGAAATGAACTTAATCAAGTTAGTCCCTGCAGCTTTGAAGTGTCTTTTCAATGAGCTGGCAAAAAATTAGCAACTTCCATTGTTTAAGAAAAAATAAAAACAAACTAAAATCATACCTTATGGAAATACAACAATGCACACACTTGAAAGAGGCTGATTCTGACCTTAACCGATGTTTGGTTTACTACCAGTTATTTTGAGACCCACACTTCTTGGCTTACACTGCTGTTGGAACTATGACTGTATGAAATCTTGCATTTTGCAAAACTGTGAAGTACAACTAACAAGTCAAAAAGTACTATTCCCCACAAAAATGCACACTCAATGAACACAACCTTTGCTCATAGAGTTAAGTGATGCTAGGACTATATAATTCCACTATAAGCCATTTATATATATATATATATATATATATATATATATATATATATATATATATATATTTGTATAAGTCTACTGCTGGTTATTTCTGGCTTATAATTTCGTGCTTATGTTGCAGGTGAACTAAAAGAATATACATTTCTGTATTTAGTAGTACTGAAGAAAGTACAACTGACAAATTGAAATTGGGGCTAGTTCCCTGTAATACTATATCCATTATGTCTTTAGTATGTCTTAATTCATTCATCATCTGCACAACTTTATTGCACAGTCATCCTATGCTGTTGTATAATTACTTATTTTTTACATTATATACTTTGAATTTTTACTTATTAATTTTTTGTGGGGTTTGTGTAACATTTGATGCACTTATTTTGTAATGTTTTCTAAAATTTGTTATTTACAGGATTTAATTGTGAATGCCTATGGCTAAGTTTGTGGCTAGAAAAGGTCAATGACCAGTACAAGTGTTGGACCTAGATAAATCCATTTTATTTGCACTGTCCAAATTAATCACTTTTTTGTGCTCTTTTCCTTCCATGTTTTTCACTTTTCCTGTATATCCTGCACAAGATTAGCCTACACACTCATCTATTTTCTCCAAGTTTCCTTTCCATTTACTTACACTTTGTGCACCTGTGCTTGCTTCTCTACATTTCCTGTCTGCCTTCCTATTACTGTCATGCTGAATTGTGCCTGCTTTGTGCATTGAGATTCCTTCATAACATATCCAGAACCACACTGCATTATTTTAGATGCTTTGGGACTGATGATGTAAGTATTATATAGCCAATGGGCAGGCATACAAAACAATGCTTTCATTTATTTGTAGATTTCTATGCACTTTGCCAGTGTTGACATACTCCTTTTTATGCATATGCATACAGTTTTCAGTGTACATTGCATTATTTCCATTGGTGTTGTGGGTTAAAGATTGTACAAGGCAATGAAGTTTCAGCTAAAAAGTTTTCTTTACAAAGAGTGTGGTGCACAGCTCATTATCTTTCCTTTATGGTATATTACTCTTTGTGAATTTTATGGTTTCTATATTTTCTTCTTGGCAGAGGCCTTGATTGCACAACGGTGCACCATATATTTCGAATTTAGCCCTTACACTGCAAATAAGCAGTATGTAATCACAGTGCAGCCTTATTTAAGTATGTGTAAAGTATTAATTTATTAAGATTATTACATGTTTGCAGTTGCTCATTACTTACTCATAATGGTAGTCAGCAAGTCCTGCAGACTGCTTCTTTTTAGTAAAGAACTTCAAAATCAAACAAAAAACTCATTGACAATGACAAAAAACCTTCTACTTTAATCCCCCAACAACATTAAAATCAGACCCCAAACAATTTTGGAATGCCATTAATCAGATCCTACACCCTGGAAACCCTACCTCACCTAACCCATGTCCTGATAAGACCCCCAAAGAGACTGCCAATACTTTCAACACCTACATTATAGAATCTATTACCAAACTATTTAATAACAACTCTCCTAGCTATAACTCCTCTAACCTCCCTGAACCACCCCTTCTGCATACCCTACAAACTGTCTCTCTCTCAAACCTGTTCCTACTACCTACATTAAATCACTACTCTCTAAACTTAAGGAGTGCTCTGAATCAGCTGATCATATTCCATCATACTTTCTCCAGATTGCTGCACATTCCCTGGCTGTGCTCATATCTGTCCTTATCAACTGCTCAATCTCTGAATCTAAAGTTCCATCTATTTGTAAACAGTCCTATACTCTTCGTATTCACAAAGGAGGTAACGCCACAGAAATATTTAATTTCAGACCCATTTCCATACTCTCTCCTCTCTCCAAAATACTTGAGAAATGTATACACAAGCAAACTATGCATAATCTCCTACAAGAAAAACTTCTCACTCCTACCCAGCACAGTTTCTGTCCAAAGTACAGTACCACTACTGCTCTTCTATCCTTTCTCAATACCATTTCTCTAGCCAGAGAAAATAATAAACGTATATCTTGCCTATTCCTTGACCTTTCTAAGACTTTTGACACTGTTTCACACTCCCTATTACTCAACAAACTCACAAACCTCTGTTTTACTTCTGATACAGTAGCATGGTTCTCCAGCTATCTCACAGATAGACAGCAATCAGTCAGCTGGGACTTAGCACTCTCTTCCCCCATACGTAAAAACAGGTGTTCCCCAAGGATCCATACTTGGGCCTCTACTATTCAATATATTTACTAACTCACACTACTCCTCCTGTCCACAGTCCTCCATTGTCCAATATGCTGATGACTCAACAGTCATCACTATTGCAAACTCACCCTCTGAACTCCTTTCCACTGCACACACATCCTTCAACTCTGTTGAGACATGGCTCAAAAAACACCAGCTCATCCTCAATCCAAAAAAAAAAAACTGCTTCTCTTTCTCCCTAAATCTGTTAACCACATCAAACCTTCCTTTACCATTACATCACTAAACAATACTCCCATTGAAGAAGATGCCAACACAAAATTACTCGGAATCACTGTTGATGACCAACTAAAATTTGATTTACATATTAACAATTGCATCAGAAAAACCCATCTGAAGCTAGGACTCCTCTACAGAACTAGTAGATTCCTCACCACAGAAGCCTGACATACACTAACTCATGCCTGTTGTTAGAAAAATGTGTATTTGAATATATGAGAAATGCTAGTTTAAAAGCAAAGTAGTATATAATGCATTTTATTCTATTAATCATATAACAGAAAGGATTAATTCATGTTTAAATGTAAGTAGTTTTGAAACTGCAGTGTGGCTTGAAGCAAGCTGACCTTCGACCCTGGCAGATGCTAGCTTAGCAAGTTTTAATGTTTATGCTTTTTACAAGTGATTATCTGCTGGGTCAGGAAATTAAATGTGTGAAATAATGAAATCTTCTGCTCTTTCCTGCTGGGATGATTTGGCCTTGTATATGTGTTACTGAGATAGCATGCAGCTGGTGGAAAAATGTAACAGTGAACAAAGATGTGTATTAAAAGACTGAATCTGCTATTGTATTCGAACTGATATGAAACCTTGAAGAAGTAACTTTACAGAAAGACATTATGTCTGACCAGGTGGATAGCAAGGCCGTATTGTTACCAGAGGAAAACTTTTTTTAAATATACAGCATCAGCAGTTTTTATGAATAGAGGACTGTAAGCTAAAGTGATGTAGGTGCCCTGTGACATACCACGTCAGTAAGGTGGGCACAGCTTGAATGTTAAACCTATATAAAATTATGTGCTTCCTGTTTCATGTTAGACAAAATTCTGTACTTGTACGTTTTTTGCCTCCTGGTGTACACTAGTAAACTTTTGAATCTGAACCTCCTGTGTATTGAATTCTTAATTTTATTTAACAGTTTGGTCCTTCGGACCAGAATTCCCTCAGACAGCTGCAGATCAGAGTCTACCGGTGGTCGAATACTGTGCAGGAGAAGTTACCGAAGCGGTTCTTCTTGGGTGAAAAGACCTCCGACTGAATTGTCGTTTAAAGAGGCTGGCCACTTTCTGATCTGTGGCCGAAGAGCAGATATTGAACGATTCAATACCAGAGGCTCAGGTAGGAAGAATTTGCCTTTTTTCTGTTTTAGATCAGGGACTAGGTTACAGTATATTGTTGTCAAGATTTGTTTTGCAGATCAGGGACAAAAGGAAGTACTGTATATTTGGTCATAGATCAGGGTAACAGAATAAGGTAGGCAGTCATTCTAGATAAACTGTGAAAAGGAACTGAGAACTTGATATCACGTGATAAAAAAGGGTTACGTAACATTTTCTTTGCCATGGGAAATTAGTGCACTAAAACATCGCGAGATCTGCCCCTAACCGAAGATGCAAAATACATGCAATTACAATGTTCTGATAACGTTAGGTATTATAAGAAATGGGTTAACAAATATGAATTTGATGGTAAACTAGATAAAACTTCACTAGTTAAACTCCTTAAACAGCTTAAATCTGATGCGGGAGGTCAGGCAAAAAAGCAACGCCAATTAGGCATTCCTCAGGCACACAGGTGAATTGAGGAAGCAAATCGTAGAGAACAGAAGCTTAAAAATTCAAAAACATTATTTTAGACAAAGAAGATAATAATTTGGTAATAGCAACAGCTCCTCCTCCTCCCTTGCCCCCTCCTTTACCCTTTTCAGGATATGAAGCGAGTGGACAGGCTGGTCCGTCTCCGCATTATCCTGAAGTTTCAGCAAGACCACAACCATTTGTTAGAGATCCTTTTGAAACTAGGTCCCGAGCACATAAAATACATAGGGACACACAATCATATCAAATAGAGAGAAACCTACAGGATGAGAGTGAGGAAGATATATACCCACTTATAGAAGTTCCAAATCCTCAGGCAGGACAGGAAGGGCAAAACCCAACACTCTTAGTATATAGACCATGGACACCGGAGGATATCCGGAAAGCTACTGAGGGAATCCCCCATCCGAAAGTTAATTTTACAAAATTTTTAGAAGATTTACAAGGCATGAGATTGAGTTACCACTTGAATGGGGAAGAAGTAGAAAAAGTAGTAAGACAAATTATAGGTCCAGATTGGCACATGATTTGTGGCACCTGGAATCCTTGTAATGCAGAGCTTAAACCACTCCCACATAGTGACGCAGAGTTAGACAACAGAGTGAAAGGTCTAATAGACTGAATCTCTGAGAAATGGAAACCTAGAGCAGACTGGACTTGCATTAATCAATGCATACAACAGGAAAATGAGACAATAGATGGGTACTATGCTAGATTATTAGAATGTTTTAATAATCATAGCGGTATGTCAGTTCCTGAAAACCAAATGAATGATTCCCCGTATGAACAACAATTGAAAAATGCATTTTTGAAAGGTTGCATTGCAGCTATTAGTAGCTTCATTACGAAGCATATGATAGACCATCGAACAGGGAGGCTACAAGCCTTACTTGAATACGCTAGACATGCTGAAAGACATTTTAATAGTAAAAAGAAAAAGAAGGCGCAAGTCTTCACTGCTGAAGACGGAGCTGAAGTATTTGTATTACAGTCAGGTAAAAAGGGCAAGAAGAATGCCCAGGGAAACAAACAGTCTGACAAACGATCAGAAGGTTTTGAAGAGAGGAAAAAGAGAGGTGAATGCTTCAAGTGCGGGAAAAAGGGACATCTAGCAAGGGATTGTAAGCAAAACAAAAAGGTAATTACAGAAGATAAGGGAGATGAGGACTGACTATATGATGGTGAAGATACATCATGTGAAAGTCAGAAATCATCAGGGAAAGTTAATAAACAGAAAACAAATGTGAATGTGATAGAAGGAGTAGAGGAAGTGCAAGTAGATATGAAAGATGAAGAAAGTGAAATTTTAGACTTAGCATTATTGAGCTTAGAGCTCTACTTAGCAGATACGAAACTGGAAGTTACACTTCTGGTGGAGGGAAGGGAAGTCAAATTCCTGTGTGACTCAGGAACGTCACTGACTTTGATACACCCCTCCAAGTTACCAGAACATTCCGAATCACCTGATTATATACGTGTAAAAGCAGCAAATGGACAGCTATACAGGGAACCACTTTCCCATGATATAGCAATAACTGACCCTGTTTCAGGTATGACCCAGAGAAGTAAAATTGTTGTGTCTGCAAAGTGTCCAGTAAACCTATTGGGCAGGGACCTTATGCAGATATTTGGCATAGCAGTAGTTCCAACTGTACAAGGTATGGAGGCGCAGAGGCAAATGGATACCTTTCTAGTGCGGTCGGAGGGTGAAACTTTTTACTGGTACAGCCAGGACCTAGTCACGACTGGTCCAGGGGCAGTAACCGAGGAACTGATGAACATAGCCATCAGTAAAGCCCCCTCCCTCAACACTGATCGACAGCATTTGTTACACTGTACTCTATATTACTGTACTACACCAGGACCTGATAGAGAATATGAGCAGGAATTGTTCAGAAATCGAGCAACCAGATTGGTTTTGCGTACTTTGTACTGGGATACTGAGGGGAACAGTGTAGTTAGCTGTTCATTACCTCAAGAATTCCTTGCATTATATAGATCAAATCGATTACCACATGTCAGCTTGACAAAGAACAAAAGTGTAAAATGGGCAGACTTAGGAGAAAAAGTAACAAGATGGGAGAAACAGACTGATTTAGAACTATCAGAACAAGGGATACAAAAACAAAAACTGAATTGGTTGACACAGACACATCCAGCTGTTCACTTGCAATCTAGCGAGGACAGCTGATTAGCATTTTTATTAGAAGAAGAAGAAAAGGCCTTATGTGAAATTCCAACAACTCTTTGGTCAACAGGCAAGTCAGATGTAGGACTTATTCAAACAGCAGGACCAGTTACAATTACCCCAAAGTCAGCTTTTAGACCACAGAAAAGACAATAACTTTTGAGAAAGGATGCAGAAATAGGAATTAAGCCTATAATAGCAGCATTACTCAAAGAAGGAGTACTGGTAGAATCTCCTGATTCACCATGTAATACACCCCTATTTCCTGTTAAAAAAGCAAACGGGGAATGGCGGATGGTACAAGATTTACAAGCTGTAAATAATGCAGTAATACCTAGAGCACCTACGGTGCCAGACCCACATACTTTGTTAGATGATTTAAACCGCAACAGAAGTATTTCTCTGTGGTAGATATCAGCAATGCTTTCTTTTCAATACCTATACATCCTGATAGTCAATATTGGTTTGCATTTACATTTCAGGGTAAAAGGTATACATATACTCGACTATCACGGGGATATTGTGAGAGTCCAACAATATTTGCACAAGAAATGGTTAGCAACCTGGCAGGGTTTACCCCACCGGGAGGTAGTCAAATTCTACTTTATGTAGATGACATCTTGCTAGCAGCCCCCACCCAGCAACAATGCAGGGAGGATACTGTAGCGTTATTAAAATTTTTAGCAACACAAGGACACAAAGTAAACAAAAGTAAGTTACAACTTTGGAAAAAACAAGTTAGATACCTAGGATATGTAATATCCAATGAAGGTAGAATACTAGACGAGGAAAGAAAAACAGCAATTTTGCAAGCACCCAAACCAACAACCAACAAGGAAATGATGTCTTTCTTGGGTACAACTAATTTTTGTCGGAGCTGGATACCAAATTATGCTTTGGAATCTGCTCCACTGACTGACTTGATATATAAGACACCAATGGCAGCACAAGATATTTTACAATGGACACCTGAAGCAGAAATGGCTTTCTGCAGGTTGAAGCAGTTGATAGCTTCTTCATTAGTTTTAGGACTTCCGAATTATCACAAACGGTTCTTTCAGACCGTAGATTGTAAGCAAGGATATATGATGTCAGTAGTGATGCAACAACATGGGGATAAGCAACGCCCCATAGCCTATTATTCATCGCAGTTAGACCCAGTGGCACGATCTTTGCCTCACTGTATACAAGCAGTAGTTGCAGCTGCAATGGCAGTACAGGCTTCAGCCTCAGTGGTGTTATTCCACCCTCTCACATTGAGAGTGCCTCACGCAGTTGCAATAATTTTACTGCAAGAAAAAGTGGCATACCTTTCTCCTGCTAGACACCTTTCATGTATGACTATACTGCTGAGCCAACCTCATATGACAATTGAACGATGTATGACATTAAATCCATCAACATTACTTCCAACTCCTGTGAATGGCACACCACACAGCTGCCTGCAGGAAATTGAACAGTTAGCTTTGCCTAGACAAGATCTCACAGATATGCCCTTGGATAATGCCGAGGTGACATATTATGTGGATGGCTCATGCAGAAGGGGTCCTACAGGAAAGAATCTAGTAGGGTATGCAGTAGTTACAGACACTGAAATTCTAGAAGCCCAATCCTTACCACATAACTTATCTGCACAAGCATCAGAATTGATAGCTTTGACGCGGGCATGTACTTTAGCAAAAAACAAGTGTGTAAACATATATACTGATAGTCAGTATGCTTTTTCTACAGTACATGTATTTGCACAACAATGGAAAAATAGAGGAATGATAACATCTAGTGGAAAACCTATTAATCATGCGCAATTTATTTTGGAGTTATTAGAATTTATTCAGTTACCTACCAAAGTAGCTATTTGTAAATGTGTAGCTCATACAAAACAACAGGATAAGATTTCGAAAGGCAATGCATGAGCTGATGCAGCTGCAAAGCAAGCAGCCTCAGACTCAGAAACTTTACTTTTGAATGAGGAATTACAACCCTCTGAGATTTTAGATTTAGACATGTTAAAAACAATGCAGACGCTTACTACAAAAGCAGAAAAACAAAAATGGGTAAAACGAGGTGCAATTCTTGAGAATGGACTGTACATTTCCAAGGAGAGAAAACCGATATTGCCATCTAATTTATTTAGATATGCAGCTTTGTTGAGCCATGGGCAGTGCCATGTCTCAACAGGGGGGATGGTACAGTTAGTAAACCGAATATTCCAAACATATGGATACACAAACTACACAAAAAAATTTTGTGCAGCTTGTCATACTTGTAACAAGCACCATGCACAAGGGGCATTTAAAACCAAGCAAGGAAGTTTTCCTATACCACCATATCCGTTCCATACTATTTGTAAGGATTTCATAGAATTGAGTAAGTGTGAAGGGAAGAAATACTGTTTAGTTATTGTAGAGATGTTTTCCAAATGGGTAGAAGCTTTTCCAACCAAAAACCTGGATGCAGCAACAGTGGCGAAAGCCCTGATAAAAGAAGTAATCCCTAGATTTGGCATTCCGGAAAGGATTTATAGTGACAACGACACACATTTCGTAAACCAGACAATTCAGCAACTTGGGAGATTTTTTGGTATCTCCTTAAAGAACCATTGTGCTTACCACCCACAGTCAGCAGGACTGGTGGAAAGGTACAATGGTACCCTCAAAAATAAACTTAGGAAGTTAGTTGAGGAAACCCAAAAGAATTGGATACACTGTCTGCCTTTAGCACTGCTGAGTATGAGAATGGTTCCAAATGTAAAGGGTTTGACTCCCTTTGAAATGGTTTTTGGGAGAGCATATTATGTGCCTCAGTGGAAAGCTCTCATGTCTGCAGAGCAAGAGGCTGACAGTTCATTAGCTAGTTATATGAGGAAACTGTTAACAAATAAATCTGTTTTGCAGTTTAACTCTTTTTCAGATAAGGAACAGACCAGACCGGTAGAAGCAGTCTTGGCCCCCCGGACGTTTGTGTGGCTGAAAGTGATGAAAAGGAAGAATTGGGCGAGTTCAAAGTGGGAAGGACCATACCAGGTTCTGTTGGCAACGCCTACTGCAGTCAGAGTGGCCGAGAGGACGTCCTGGGTTCATTTGACACACTGCAAACTAGTAAAGAACTTTCAACTTGATAAAAACTTTGTCACTGATACACAGCCAGACCAAGATGGCCAAAAACAAAGCGAATAGAAATCTAGATCAACCCCAGAGATATTGCATAATCATTTTGTTGAGTATAAATTTATTGACTGTAATTGTGACAATTTTCCTCTTGTTGTGGTTTATCCTACACACAACCACACAAGTGAAAGTGGGAAGGCGTGACAAAACGTCTATAGACTGGCATCCAAATTTTAACACATACCTAGCCATGAAGTGTGTATATGCAGAGACTATGAACATTTCAAATTGCTGGGTTTGTACAGCTATACCAACAGCATTTGGAGGACTGATAATGTCCGCTGTCCCTTTGGGGATAAATGAGACTTGGGAGAATTTACTCTTCGATACAGGAACTGTGAGATCACAGGACAAAATAGCTTTATTTTTACCTGTCACACAAAAAGGAATTGTATGTTTTTTATAAAAAATGATACTCTCCAGGTGGGCTGGAGCAATTGTAATATAACCATATCTTACCGATGTTATATTAAGAATAGTAATGGCAATACTTTTTGCAATACTAATTATGACTCATATTTGAACTCATTGAAAACAACCATGAATGACATTCGCAAGAATCCAGTTTTGTTTAAACAATTGTCAGTTATAGATCAGAAAATGTTTCATGCAGGGCTAATGCGTATTAGTACTAAAGTAGAAAACTGTTATTTTATTTGTGGGAAAAAGGCATATAAATGGTTACCTGAGAATTGGTCCAGCAGTTGTTTTTTGGGTTATTTGGTTCCAGCAATAAGACATACTGCAGAATTACCTTTGGGTAAGATACGAAACGTGAGAGAAGCAGCCCGAAAACCCGAAGGTCCAGTTGAAAAACCTGTGAATCCAGTTGGAAAGATCGAAGCTGGCTGGAAAGATCACAATACCGTGAAAGACAAAAGCAAATTGACTCATATGGACTTGAGTGACAGTGTTATATCTTGGGCAGGAATATTCCCAGCCTATGGAGCAGTCAAATCGATCTGGGAGCTGAGGAAGTTGTCAGACCTTCTCGAAGTAATGAGTAATGCAACTTTTTCTGCCCTAGAACTGGTGACTGATGAACTGAATGCAATGAGAACTGTTGTGCTACAAAATCGAATGGCTCTTGACTTCACCCTAGCGGCGAGAGGTGGTACGTACGCGCTTATCAAAGAAGAATGCTGTGCATATATACCAGATAACAGGCATGAAATTAATAATCACCTAGAGGTAATTCAGCAAGTATCAGCCATGACTGAACCAGGCCCAAACCCACTGATGGACTTTTTCCAGAATCTATTTGGGGGGTGGGGTTCCATCCTAATGAATATTCTGATTGCCATTTGTGTGGGTATACTCCTAATAGGAGCACATGTTTGCTGTGGAATTCCCTGCATGAAAAGATTAATCAAAGATTTTATTGATGTATCTGTTACTGAAACTTTGTATCAAGATATTGAGATTGAAAAATTGATCTCAGATGACATTTTTTCTGAAGTATAGATTGAATGACTCACCTAGCTGAAAATCCTAAGTAGAAAAGGTTAGGAGATGAAATTACACTATGCATACTTCAAAATAGAATAAAAAGTATTAACAGGGGGCGAAATGTTAGAAAAATGTGTATTTGAATATATGAGAAATGCTAGTTTAAAAGCAAAGTAGTATATAATGCATTTTATTCTATTAATCATATAACAGAAAGGATTAATTCATGTTTAAATGTAAGTAGTTTTGAAACTGCAGTGTGGCTTGAATCAAGCTGACCTTCGACCCTGGCAGATGCTAGCTTAGCAAGTTTTAATGTTTATGCTTTTCACAAGTGATTATCTGCTGGGTCAGGAAATTAAATGTGTGAAATAATGAAATCTTCTGCTCTTTCCTGCTGGGATGATTTGGCCTTGTATATGTGTTACTGAGATAGCATGCAGCTGGTGGGAAAATGTAACAGTGAACAAAGATGTGTATTAAAAGACTGAATCTGCTATTGTATTCGAACTGATATGAAACCTTGAAGAAGTAACTTTACAGAAAGACATTATGTCTGACCAGGTGGATAGCAAGGCCGTATTGTTACCAGAGGAAAACATTTTTTTAAATATACAGCATTAGCAGTTTTTATGAATAGAGGACTGTAAGCTAAAGTGATGTAGGTGCCCTGTGACATACCACGTCAGTAAGGTGGGCACAGCTTGAATGTTAAACCTATATAAAATTGTGTGCTTCCTGTTTCATGTTAGACAAAATTCTCCTCCTGGTGTACACTAGTAAACTTTTGAATCTGAACCTCCTGTGTATTGAATTCTTAATTTTATTTAACACCTGTCTTCTGCCTTGCCTTACTTACTGCTCCCAAATACTTACTAATCTAAACTTTTCTCTACTTTCTAAGCTAGAAGCTACCTACCACAAAGTAGCCAGGTTTGCAGCTCAGCAACCTTATAAATCTCATCATTGTCTCTCCCTTAAATTCCTTGACTGGCTTGAACTACCTCACCTGCTACTCCAATCTCAATTACAAATGATTCACTCTATTCTACATCAACCATCTTTCTGCCCAGCTCTAAAATCTCTCATCTCACATTACTCTTCTACTAGACATCTCAGAAGTGCAACCCAAGACTTACTAAATGTCTACAAACCAAAAACAAAAACTGGCGGCAATGTATATAGTTACCACCCTACTATTGAATGAAATAAACTCCCCCTAGATATCAGAAATTAAACAAACCCCCCAAAATTTAAAATAGCTACAAAAGATTACTTCAAGAAACACTGGACCTGCCCCTGCTCACACCCTCCTAAACCAAAATCCTTCCTCTTAGCTTCAATTTATCCATTGTGACCCCTACCTAACCCACTTTCCGGTACTAACAGTCTTACCCCTCTGTCAACCTGTATGCCACTTAATATGGCTTACTGATGCTAGAACTTGCTAACTGTTGTAAATAAGATTTACATATTTAAATAATTCTTGTATCCTCTTTTTTCTTTGTTTTCTCTAAATTTGAACTGTAACAGTTATTGTAAACCAAAAAATGTCTAAGATAACTGTCTTTATTCAACATTGTTTGCTTTAATTAAAATTTGTTAGAGTGCATGAATGTTACATGTCTGGAGCGTTTCTCCCCAAGCCTCCACTGAAAAAGGGCTTTGGCTCAGTTGGATACTCCCGGTCAACAAATATAAAATAAAAAATAAATAAATAAAATAAGTAAATAAATACATTTTAACTCTAATCTGACCAGTCATGGATTGTATCTCTCTTCATTCTAGGGTGACTTATAGTCCCTTATGCTTTGAGAACTAAGCTTATATTTATTTATTTATTTATTGACATTTGTTAACCGGGTTAGTCCAGCTGGGCCAGGAGCCCATTTTCAGTGGAGACCCGAGGAGAAAAACTTCAGTTACAGACAGTTTAACTATACATAACAGTTTAGTTTACAATTAAAAACAATTATTATTAGCAAACACTAAAAGTACACATAAGTTCTGTACTTCAAATAATTTTTTTTTGTAGCTGATGTATAACTGATGTGGTCAGGTGTATAGCAAGTTCATGAATGGAGTGGAAGGGATATCTAAAGGTGTAATGTGATGAGAAAAATATGCAGGAGATAATATGCTGAGAGGATTGTATGAAATTGTGGTAGAAAGTAATAGTATTGGAGTGGTAGAAAAGTATGCTGAGAAGTTGGATTGAAATGTGTACTACAGAATAGTATTGGAGTTAGGTAGGGTAATGACAACTACAAGTTTTGGTTCTTATAAAGTGTAGTTTTAGTTCTTTCTTAAATTGTATAGGGTGTGCAATGGAGCGTAATTGGGATGGGAGGTTATTCCATGCCTGGGATAGGGTGGATTTATATAGTAGTCTACCAATAGTTTTTTTGGGTTGGTAGATGTCAAGGAATTGTTGGTTAGAAGAACAAAGTGTAAAAATTGGTGTGTAGATCGATACCAATGAGAAAAGGACAGGGCAGGAGGATGGTTTATAAAGTATAGAGTGAATAATTTGTAACTGAGATAGAAGGAGTTGTTAAGGGAGTTCTAGCCATTATAGTGAGTTGAGTGCAAGGCAGTGGTGTGAGTTATGTGGGGAGTTTGTGATGAATCTTGCTATTTTGTGGTTGGTTTGTTGGAGTTTGGCAAGGGTAGTGGTTTGAATATTAGTTAGCATTGGGGTGGCATAGAGAAGGGAGGGGAGAAGAAGAGTCTGAGCCAGGGACAGTCTGGCATCATAGGTCAGGAATCTATGGTTTTGGTAGAGCACACCCAGCTTTTGGTGAGTTTTTTTATACTTTGAAAGATGTGTAGGTTAAATTTAAGTTCATCATCAATGATGGCTCCTAGAAGTTTTGTGCGGGAGTCAGGTTGTATGGTGGTGTTATTGGAGGGTGAGATGAGAAAGGTAGATTTTAGGTGAGAGAGAGTCTGTGGGAGGAATAACAGGAGTTTGGTTTTCTTAGGGTTTAAGATGAGTAGATTGTCAGCTCGCTATTATTCAACAGATAGAAAAGTGTCCTGGGTGAGAGTGTGAAGGTCAGAGATATTGTTGGAAGTACAGATAAGAGTTGAATCATCAGCATATTGGATTAGTGCAGATTGTTTGCAGGAGTTATGAAGCTCATTTGTAAAGATGTTGAATAAGAGGGGTCCCAAGATGGAGCCTTGAGGCACCCCGGTTGTCACTGAGAGGTAGGGTGAGCAGGAGGAGAGACAAAGAGCAGATTGCTGTCTATGAGACAGATAACTAGAGAAGAAGGCTAGGGTGGAGGGAGATAGATTGAGGTTGGAAAGTTTAGTCAGGCGTAAATGGTGAGAGACAGTGTCAAAGGTTTTTGAGAGGAAAAGGCTGTATACTAGGAGGTTTTTGTCACGGGCCTCAGTTATTGTATGTGTAAATGACAGGAGGGCTGTAGAGGTGCTGTAGTTAGGGCAGAAGCCATGTTGGGTGGGAGTGAGGAGGTTGCGTTGGAGGAGATAGTTTAGGAGTTGTGAGTGTACACATTTTCCCATAAGTTTGGAGAGAGGAGAGAGGATGGCAATTGGACAAAAGTTTGATGGGTATGTTGAGTTCCCCCCTTTATGCAAGGGGATAGTGAAGAAGTATTTCCAAATATTTGGTACTGTTACTTCCTGGATAGATCTATTAATTAAGATAGATACTGGATATGCTATGGATTCTGCAGCTAATTTGAGGAAAGTGGGTTGAAGGTTGTCTGAGGAGGGACAGCAAGGTTTAAGTTTCAGAAGGAGTGATTTAATATATGAAGTTAAAACTGGTTTGAAGGAGAAAAGCTTACTGTTTTGTGGTTTGGGAGCGATACAGGTGGAGTTTGTGTTGCAGTTTGAGGGTGTAAGTTTCTGGACAGTGTCAATGAAATGTCTATTGAGAAGTGTAGCAGTTTCTAGAGGACTGTTGTTTGGGTAAGGGGAGGGATTTGAAGGGGACCTGGGATTGAGAATTTTCTTTAAGGTGGACCAGAAATTCTGTGGATTGGTTTTGCAGTTATTTTGGGGAGAGTTATAGTATGATTTTCTTTGTCCTTAGAGACATGTCTTTTGACAAGGTTCAGAAGTTCTTTGTACTTGTGAAACAGGAAAGGTTGTTTAGTCTTAGTTCAGGCTTTTCAAGTATTGTCACGTTTATGCATGAGCGATTTAGTTTCTTTAGAAAGCCAGGGGGCAAACTTAGATTTGATTTGAATATGCCTGGTAGTGGCTAGGAAGTTGAGTATATCTAGGAATATGCTATTGAAGTTGTGAACAGCATCATTCAGATGAATATGTTTAAGGATGGACCAGTCAATGGTAGAGAGGATAGAGTTGAATTGGGTAGTATTAAAGTTATTTAGTTTATGACAGTCTCTATAAGAGTGAGGTTTTTCTGTCTGGGAAGAGTGTTGTAGGGTGTTAGTAGGAAGATGGTCACTCAAAGAGTTTGCTAAGGTAGTTGGCCTGTGGTACAGGTTGGGTGAGTTAGTGAGAATCCAGTCAATGGTCAAAGAGGAAGAGGTGTTATTGTGTAGGCAGGTAGGGGATGTTATCAGTTGGTGGAATCCACAGAGGGTGATACAGAGCTGTGGGGAGTTAGCATAAATTTTGGTCCAGTCAATGTTAACATCACCTAAGATGATAGTTTCATAGGGTATGTTGTGAGAGAACCAAGAGACGATAGATTCTAGGACTGGAATATTCTTACCAGGGGGAATATAAATGGAGGCAATGACAAATGTCTTATGGGGGTTTAGATGGCAGCTGAGGATGATGATTTCAGCTGGGTGGAAATCAGGAGTAGGTGTGGTGATGGTGGATAGGTTAAGGCTATTGGAATGGCGGATGGCAACACCACCACCCTTTTTATTAACTCTATCACAGCGTTAGATATTGTAACCAAGTGGCAGTATTTCTTTGTTAGTTATGTGGGGTTTTAGCCAGGTTTCAGATAAGGCTAGAATATGAGGGGTGGTTTGAGCTATCCAAGCATGTAGCTCAGTGATTTTGTTAGTGAGGCTTTGTATATTTAAGGCATAGATAGAAAGGTGTTTGTGCAGTGAGGTTTGGTTTGAGGGAGGTTGAAGGGGGAGTGGGAGGTGGGATGATGTAGGGGTGGAGGAGCTTTTTGGTGGGTGTAAGGTTTTTGGCAAGGGAGGGTGAGCCTGTATTTGGGTGTATATCACCAGCGAGTAGTATGTTGCTGGGAAGTGAGTTAGGGCATGTTAGTGAGAACAAGTGGTGGTGGACTTTTGGCCTGGATTTATAGGAGAGGGGGTAGTTGTCAAGTATAATGAGTTTATGATAGCAGTAAAAGGTGAGGTTGAAGAGAGATGGGGAGATTAAGATGGGGTGAGATGGAGGGGAAGGTTTGACAGTACATGTGGTAGGAGAATATAGAAAAGGCTGGAAAAGTTTTGCATGATAGGAGGTTAGATTTGCGAGTAGAGTTAGGATTGGTAAATGTCAGGTATAGAAGTAGCATGTTTAGTTATGTTTTGAGTGTAGGAGGGATTGTGAGAGTACAGACTGGTTGGGTATGGAGGAAGTAATCTAAGTAGTGATGGTGTAAGAGGTGGGAAATGTCAGGAAGAAGATGAAGTGTTAGTCATTAAAAAATGTCAGGAAGAGGAGGGATTAGAGGTAGGCAGGAAGTGGAGTGTGGATGGTCGATGTGGACAGGAAGGGGAGAGTTTGGATAGTATGAATATAATTGAAGTGGGGGTGAGTGGGAATGGGGTAAGGGAGGGTAGCTAAGTGAGCCCGCGCATAGAGAGGGCGAACGCAGCAGGGTCACACCAGCAGGAGTTTCAGAACCCAAGAAAAACTATCAGGGAAGCTGGTAAGTTAAGTTTAAGAGGAGCCAGGCGTGATTGGGAAATGTGTAGAGGAAACAGGCACAGGGAAGAGAGACAGAATCAGGATAGAATGTAAGGAGAAAATAACAGCAAGGAAAAACAAGCAAAGGTCAGCAGGATAGAGTAGTGCAGAATGTCAGGCTATAGAGAGATGTAGATAGAGATAGGAGCATGGAAGATAGGGGTCTTAAGAGCAAGAGTTACTTGTAGAAGGCAGGGGATGGGAAAACAACAGAGTAGATAGAAGATGGAGGACTAGAGAGCAACCTGGTGATGTGCAGGAGGCAGCTACCAAGGGGAAAAAATGGAATACAAAACAGTACTGGTAAGATATAAAATAAGAAACATTTGTAGGACATACTCTCAGAAATTATACCCAAAAAATAGAGGGAGGCAGTCTTCAATTGGGTCTTGGGTACAGGTAGTTTCCAGAAAGGTAGGCCAGTGATCTTGTGTAAGGAGTCTGTCCTAACCTATAAGAAAAAAAAAAGAGTGAGTTAAGGGACTATGAAAAATAGAGAGTGAAGGCTAGAAGGGGATAGTGTGTGTAAGAAGGGGGGACCATAAGTATGAGAGTGAGGGGAATGAAAATAGTGGGTGCTGTCTGGGAGAAAAAAAGAGGTGGAGTGGTAGGTGCTGTATGGACATGAGGTAAATGAAGCAAAGGGACCTACTAAGAACTTAGATGGCATTATGGTCTAAGCAACAAAGGAGAATCTCTGACAAGGTGGGGAGAAAACAGAGAATAAAAAGACTGTAATAAAGTGACTGTAGGTTGGAGTGTGGGGCTGGTAGAGGTGAGTGGGTAGCATGAAAGTGAGGCCTAGGTATAGTACTGACTAGCAGGAGAAATATGTAAGGGAGACATTTGAGCAGCAGTATTACATAGGAACATTTAAATGCAGTTCAAAAATGCAATCTAGAAGCAATCCAAAAATAAACAGTGGTACAATACAAATAGGCTATAAGCTTAACACATTACACATCTAAGCAGCAGTTCTAAACAAACAAATGACACAGTTCAGTATTAGGTCTAGAGATTACATGCAGTTAAAGAAAAGTAGTATGAAGTAAGAAGAAAACAGACGTTCAAGTTAAAGAGGCTATTCATTTAGACAGACAGAGCAGCAGTTCCTTAATAACATTGGAGCTCCATTCAGAGAATAGAAGCAGTAGTACCACATATGTGTTTTTGTTCAGCCAAAACAGCACTACATATAGCTAATGTCAGTTGCAGTGATAGGTAACAAACACATATAATGCTATATAACTCTATTTAGCAAGTGAAATGGTGAAAAAACAGTGATGCCACAAGGTAGTGTAGTATTCCATTCTAAATGCGAAATAACTAGTGTAAATGATGAGAAGATGTAGGCTTATACAGTGTGTAGCCCTGACAGAAGGCAGAGAAAGATGATAGCAGTTTAAAGGACACCAATCAGCCACGTGGAATCCGCTATTGAGTACTACAGCTTACAATTACCCCTACATCAACATAAAACCATTTCAGTTAAGCCGAATGGTCAAGGGACTATGCGAGCAGCAACCAATGTTTAGACAGATAAAAAACATCTAGTGTTGTTTTTAAAAAACAAATGTGAAACATCTGCTGTAGTCTGCATTACACACAGTTCCCTAAATGAGTTAAGCTATGTCATGTGCGATGATTAAGCAATGTACAACAATTTGCGTTGCCTGCCAAATAACACAGATTGTCCAACCAAGATAAGCATTAACTGTATTTCACACAATGTCCTAAAACAAGTTCAGCATTCATAACCAAGAATGCAAAGCAAAAAGCTTACTGGATGGTAGCCAGCTGCACACCATGGGTACGCATCCAGGGCAAGGGACAGAGAATAAAGATGGTGCGAAAAAAACACACGTACAGCTTTAGAGGCCACAACGCATTATGGGTAGTGCATGGCAAAAGCCATAAGGGGGAGGGGAGAGGAACGGAGCAGGAAAGAAGAAACAACAGTGTACAAAGCACTAGAAAGGTTGAACAAATGATGCTACTGCAAATATTTCCACACACTCTTGATTTTACTTTTGTTTAAATATTATTTAATTTGGAAAAAGTAGTTTACTGAATAATGTTAAATGAATATTGCAAAATCAACCTTTATTTTTTAAGCAAAAACTTAGGTTATACCTTTCTACTTTTCTAATATATCCATTTTACATCTTTTATTATTCTGGTTGGAATTCATAGAGAAACAGTGCATTATTGTGCAATGCCTGCTATAGGCAACAAAGACAGTAATTAAACTCCAGAGTAAAAGCAGACAGTGCCACTGCACAGGTAGCTGTGCTCAGGTGTAGGAACATCACAAAGTACCACGCATACATGCTGTCATTAACAATGATTTGAGAGAAGCAAGAGCAGTTCCAGACATAAAACAAGAAAAAAAGACAGTACTTTCAACTTATGATATCATTTGAAGCATTTTTGAATATTTCATTTCCAGTGTATGGAGATCATCAGGGTTACAGAGTCGCAGATCACCCAAATACTTCAGCCAAGTAATATCAGACTTCTGCTTTTCTGAATGGACCATCATAGGGGTTCTGTAGTCTCTCTGTGAATTGGTCATGAAAGCAATACATGACCTGCTGCCTAGTGTGAGTGGGGGAGATATGTTTAATTATATTACCTGAGAGGTGATGGGGTAAAGTTGGAGCTGAGATTTTTTGCCTAGCAGATTTGCTATACCTTCCAGCTCCATGTATGCGGCTCCATTAACAATCAGTTCTGAGGAGTGTTGTGTACCGTCTTTGAGGTTTTGAACATAACTAAGCAAAGCTTTGTGATTGTCCTTTGCCTAGGAGGCTCTCTTTACCTCAAAATTGGTGTTGTTAAGACTTTATTTGCCCACTTAATTGCTTTTTTAGCCTGATAAGAGAGTTTTTATCCTGTTGGGTACATCACTTCCTAATTTTAGATATGATTTATTTTTTTCATTTGTTGTTCAATCTGTTTATGTTGCAATTGCATAGGACTGATTCTTTTTGTGAACTGGTTATGGGCTTCTTTCTATTAGGCTTCTATTAACACGATTCTACAAGGTTTCTGTGTGCAATTCTGCCTAGACAGCTGTGTTCTCCTGGTTTGGAGAGGCATGTACGTTTGTATGGCAATCATTTAAGAGTATTTAGACTAGTAGCCTTAGAGTATTTCGTAACTGTTACAGGGTTTTCTGGGGTCACAGCATGCTTTTATTTCAAAGTAGTCATGTTTATGGTCTGACCTATACTGGGGGGTGGGGGGTTGAGTTTTCCCATATGTTAGAGTACCGGACCAAGTATGTTGTACCCATAATGGCAGATGGTTTAACTATTCTAGGGTGTTTGTGTTTACATAATCCAGGAATCTCCTGGCCTGCAAGTTTGGGATTGTGTAGGATTTCCAGTTAATAGAGAGGTAGTAAAAGTCTACCATGAATATGGTATTGGATTGAATGGTAGATTATCTAGTAGGTCTAAGCATGAGCTATGGGTTTTGTGGATCATAGAAGGTGGTATGATATGGAGCTCTATCTATGGTAATTTGGACATGGAGAAGATCAAAAGCATTAACCTGTCTGACCAACCTTGAATTATTTTTATTTTTGATGTAGATAGAAACATCTCCTTTTTTAGTTCTGTCTGTGCAGTAGCTGGTCTAAATGTGTGGACGGTATTGAATCTCTGCATTTCTGGGCTGCTGCCTGCTTCTTTAAATCATGTCTTGGTAATTGTACAGATGTCTGCATTCTCCAAGGTGAGGAGAGCTTGGAGGGAGTAAAATTTTTTTGTTTAGGCTCCTGGAATTGAGCAGTAATAGCTTCAGATTCCCTTGTTTTGTTTTGATTTTTGCCATGTTAGAAGGTTTGTCAGTTTGGCATTGCCTAAAAAAAGACACTATGGGGGAGGACAATGTTTTAGAAAATAGTCAAAAGTCTAGTGAGGACAGTTGCAGACCATTGTTGGCAAAACAATGTGGTCTGTTCACCATATATTCCCATGCTGACACATGTTGTACCCCCTTTGAAAGACAACAGAAGCTAAGACAAATATTAAACTCAATCATCGTTTGTTCATATTGTGGCATCATCTATGGTGAAGGTAATATGCAGCTCAATGCTAGGCTCATATCAGCCTGGGATACATAGTGCAAGAGCTCCATAATGTCACTCTTCATATAGTCCAAGGTACAGCTCAAGTAATTTACACCCAGAGCGACTATGACTTGTGGTTCAATGATCTGAGTTTGTGTGTGATGTGTTAGACATGGTAGATTGTAGCCCCTGATAGGCAAATGACTGTGATTTTCTCCTTGTTCAGCCTAGTGAGTGGTGCATCTATATGTCTCACAATGCAGTATCCTATGACTAAGTACTGGGTAGTGTGTTGACTTAGCTTATCGGCTTATGGGCTTTGTAGTTGAGTCTCAATGGGGTGTGGCCAGAGGCTCCACAGGGAGTAGTCACTACTGTGGCCACATGCTGGTGGATGTTCCACATACCATCTGTGATACGAATGTGATACGAAAGAGGGAAACATTGAGAGAGTGTGATTATTTTGACTGTTGCCTCACTATATCTTGACATTTATTTTATTCTTTCTTATTTCTTTTTGATATATAGAATGATGTTATATTCTGAAGCATTCTAGTCTTCTGGGCAGGCATAAGAGATGATGCTTTGTTCCGGAACATTCTGATGATTTCAGCAAGTTACATTGGATTACGAACATACTTTATTTACTACTTTTAGTTATGAAACATGGCTTGTCTGGAATTTTCTAGTTATGTACTAAAACTTACAAGGTTATTGGAATATTCCAGTGTAGTACTTGAAATTTGCAGTATCATTGTACTTGGCAGGATTTGCTGTTCCTTCTGGGGTGGGTGGCCAACACCACAGAATGCTCTAGCAAGATCCAGTCTACACTGGAAAGTACTGATTCTCATGATTTGTGGTAAACAACTTGGTTATATATAGACAGGATTCTCTGCATTCAGGCAGAAGCCACACCTGTGGAGTGGACGCACTGGACTGTTTTCCTGATGAATACTCCTGCCTGACTGCAATGGGGCTTCCCAGTCAAGACTGAAGACAGGATGAAGTTTCTCCTTTATCGGTGATGTATAACTTTCTTTAAATGTATTGTCTAATCTTTCTTTCTGTTAAACGTTTTATTTTAATAGCTTAATTTCGCCTCACAGTACGACGTTGTCTTGTTCGATTCTCAGCTAGAGCGTCTTCTGTGTGGAGACATGCATGAATGGGCGTACCTTCGTTGAAGGTTGTGCGTCAGAGCTGGCAACTCGGCACGTAAAAATCTACTGCCAATCATTAGCGGACCGGAGTTCCACTGTGGCGACCCCTAACCGGAAAAAGCTGAAAGACATAACAAGAGTGGATTTACTTTTCTAGTTCTAACGGACAAATAAAGCTTATTAGCTTGTTAGTCTTTTTGGTAGAAATAAAGTTTGTATTAGTTAACTTTTGGTGAAAAGTGTCTTTATTTCGAGTCCTGCTCATTAGGCAATACATTATTTTTGGCGTAGTCGGCAGGACTCGAAATGTTTAAAAGGAAAAGTAAGAAGGACATAGCGGTTTTTGAGATAGAAATCACAGGATGGGACCAGGACCTGTACAAAGCATTAGCTTTGAAATGGTCAATGGGTACAGGATTAAGTGAGAATTGGGATGTTTGTTTAAAAGACGCCAAACCTGGTTCGGTGCAAGCATGCTTACAAAAGGTTTTAGTGGAAAAAGGGAAAGAATTAAGTGCCGTATGCAGACGGGGCTGGATCCTCTTGACTGCATACCGAAAATCACATGACGATAAAACACGTGTGAACAAATTAAACAACTAGAGAAACGGATAGTAGAGTTAGAAAAAGAAAATGTAATTTTACAGTGTCAGATTAAATTGTTAGCAGACAAAACAGACATGTATCAGCATGTAGCCGAAAAGGCTGCAATACGAGTAGCAAGATACAAATATTGAAAACGAAGAGGCAGAGTTAATAAAAAGAAAGTACAAATGTCAATAGCGAAGGCAGGTTTTGACTGGGACCCAGACCACTGGGATGGAGATATCTGGTCTTCTTCTGATTCGCCGTCGCATTCAGACTCTGATAATGAAAATAGTATTTCCCTGGGAGAGGAAGAACAGAATAAAGGGGGACCAGTAAAGGTAAAACCAATTCTTCGACAACGGCAGCAAATGGTTAACAGGGCACAAGGACTACAAGGAGGGCAGGAAGAACTTCATTATGAAGATTTTACTCAACAGGAAATAAATGATTTGACTGAAAGATTTAAACTAAAATCTGGAGAATCATTAATAGCATGGATAGTGAGACTGTATGAATTTGAGGCTGCTGGAGTAGAAATAGATCAAATAGATACTAAAAGATTTAGTATGTTAAGTAATGATCCATCAGTGCAGGATGCATTTCGAAATTATAACAAAGGCGAAATGGCAAGTCTTTTCAAAATTATAGCAGATTGCTGTGCCGAAAAATATCCAACAGAAATGGATTGGCCTTCTAATGATAGGCCATGGTATACGTTACGAGATACTATTCAAAGAATTAAAGAAGAGACAATAAAAACTGCTTTACTTATAGGGGACGATGATGCATTACTACAATGTGCTTTGACAGTTTCTGTTAGAAATAAGATTATTAAATTAGCCCCTCCAGCTTATAAAATGGTAATACTGACATATTTAATTAGTGAGACGGGAAATCCTATTTCTCAAGTTATTGAGGGATTGTGGCAGTTGGGAGAGCTAGGAGAATGGGGACCAAAGCAGTTAAATACTGATAGATGAAAAAACAAAAGTGCTGGACAAAAAGAAGCTCAAGTATCCCGAAAAGATATGTTTACTGCATTGTTAAAAGATGGGGTATCTAAGGATAAAATTGATGGGATAGACACTCCGACAATGTGGGAGGTGTACAAAAAACGAGGTCTGAATAAAAAAGGTAGGCAAACTCGAAATGTAGAAAAACAGGAAGAGAATGTAGTAGGCAGTCTTCTACTTCTTCTTTCGGCTGCTCCCGTTAGGGGTTGCCACAGCAGATCAACTGTTTCCATTTCTTCCTGTCCTCTGCATCTTGCTCTGTCACACCAACCGCCTGCATGTCCTCTCTCACCACATCTATAAACCTTATCTTAGGCCTTCCTCTTTTCCTGTTACCTGGCAGCTTCATCCTTAGCATCTTTTTCCCAATATACTCTGCATCCCTCCTCAGCACATGTCCAAACCAAAGCAATCTTGCCTCTCTGGCTTTGTCTCCAAACCTTCCAACCTGGGCTGACCCTCTAATATACTTATTCCTAATCCTGTCCATCCTTGTCACACCCAGTGCAAATCTTAACATCTTCAACTCTGCCACGTCAAGCTCTGACTCCTGCCTTTTTGTCAATGCCACTGTCTCCAACCCGTATAACATTGCTGGTCTCACTACCCTCTTGTAGACCTTCCCTTTCACTCTTACTGGTACTCGTCTGTCACAAATCACTCCTGACACTCTTCTCCACCCACTCCATCCTGCCTGTACTCTCTTCTTCACCTCTCTTCCACACTGACCATTACTCTGAACTGTTGATCCCAAGTACTTAAACTCATTCACCTTCACCACCTCTACTCCCTGCATCTTCACCATTCCTCTGTCCTCCCTCTCATTCACACACATATAGTCTGTCTTAGTCATGCTGACCTTCATTCCTCTTCTCTTTAGAGCATATCTCCACCTCTCCAGGGTCTCCTCCACCTGTTCCCTACTCTCACGACAGATCACAATGTCATCTGCAAACATCATAGTCCACAGGGACTCCTGTCTGATCTTGTCTGTCAACCTGTCCATCACCATTGCAAATAAGAAAGGGCTCAGAGCTGATCCTTGATGTAATCCCTCCTCCACCTTAAATGTATCCGCCACTCCCACCCACATCACACTACCCTCATGCATATCCTGTACCACTCTTACATACTTCTTTGACACTCCCGACTTCCTCATACAATACCACAACTCCTCTCTAGGCACCCTGTCATATGCTTTCTCTAAATCCACAAAGACACAATGCAACTCCTTCTAACCTTCTCTGTACTTCTCCATCAACACTCTCAGAGCAAACATCACATCTGTAGTGCTCTTTCCTGGCATGAAACCATACTGCTGATCACTAATCATCACCTCCCTTCTTAACCTAGCTTCCACTACTCTTTCCCATAACTTCATGCTGTGACTGATCAGTTTAATCCCTCTGTAGTTCCTACAGCTCTGCACATCACCCTTATTCTTAAAAATCGGTACCAAAACACTTTTTCTCCATTCCTCAGGCATCCTCTCACTTTCCAAGATTTCATTAAACAATCTAGTTAAAAACTCCACTACCATTTCACCTAAACACCTCCATGCTTCCACAGGTATGTCATCTGGACCAACAGCCTTTCCATTCTTCATCCTCTTCATAGCTATCCTTACTTCCTCCTTGCTAATCCACTGCACTTCATGATTCACTATCTGCACATCATCCAATCTTCTCTCCCTCTCATTCTCTTCATTCATCAACCCCTCAAAGTACTCTTTCCATCTGCTCAACACACTCTCCTCGCTTGTGAGTATGTTTCCCTCATTATCTTTTATCACCCTTACCTGCTGCACATCTTTACTAGCTCGGTCCCTCTGTCTAGCCAATCGGTACAGGTCCTTTTCTCTCTCCTTAGTGTCCAACCTTTTGAATGTAGTAGGCAGTAAAACTGAGAATATGGAAGAAGGTTCAGCAGTTCCCTCTGCTCCACCTGCAACATATCCTGACTTGTCAGATTTACATTTCGATTAGGAAATTGGTGAAGCTCCAGTAAGTAGATGGGCTCGGCAGGATTTTAGACCATATGTAGATTTGACAATATTCTGGAAAATTAAAAATGAACAACAGGTCAGAGTTCTAATTGATACTGGAGCAGAGGCCTCATTAATTTATGGGAATCCGAGTTTATTTAAAGGGTGACAAGTTACTATTACAGGACTTGGTGGAAAGCAAATTAAAGCTGTTCAGACAATGTTAGAAATGAAAATAGGTCAATTACCACAGGAAAAGTACTCTGTCCTAATAGCACCTGTTCCTGAATATATAATAAGAATTGACATTTTAAAAGGGTTGACATTGAATTTATCGGACGGACGGTATCAATTTGGCATTAAGCCATATTTTTCAGTCAAAGCAGTTATAGTAGGGAAAGTTAAAATGCCACCAGTAGAATTACTTTCAGCCACTAACAGCGGCGGTTCCAGATACAATTACATTAATAGAAAATATACAGAAACATCAAGGTACTGGTATGCAGTAATAGACTTGGCAAATGCTTTCTTTACCATACCAATCGCAGAAGAGAATTATGATCAATTTGCTTTTACCTGGCAGGGACGACAATATGCATTTACTCGGTTACCACAAGGATATTTGCATAGTCCTACTATCTGTCACAAAATAGTGGCAGAACATTTAGTTGAAATAAGGTTGCCTCAGAACATGCAAATTTCACATTACATTAACGATATTCTTATTCAAGGGAATTCTGAACAAGAAGTGAGTGAGTATTTACAAATAGTAATAAATCACATGAGAATAAAGGGCTGGGAAATAAATCCCAATAAGATTCAGGGACCAGCTCAAACAGTAAAATTTTTGGGAATTCAGTGGCATCAGGGACATAGAGAAATTCTACCTAAGGCAAAGCAAAAGATTTTAAAATTTCCAACCCCTCAAGACAAAACGGAGGCACAGCATTTTATAGGATTATTTGGATTTTGGTGACAGCATATTCTCCATTTAAGTCAAATACTTTCCCCATTGTATAAAGTGACTAGGAAAAAATATGAGTTTGTTTGGGTCAGCAAAAAGCTTTCGAACAAGCAAAGCAAGCTATTCAAAAGGCTTTAGATTTATGGCCCCTATAGGATGGGGAAGTAGAGTTACATGTATCTGTGCAGAATCATTATGCTAATTGCAGTCTTTGGCAGAAACAGGGATCAAAGTGGGTGCCATTAGGATTCTGGACTAGGAAATTACCAGATGCAGGAGAAAGGTATTCTCCTTTTGAGAAGCAATTACAAGCATGTTATTGGGCACTGTTAGACACTGAACAAATGACAGTAGGACATACTGTACTTTTGCGACCAGAAATACCTATAATGCGGTGGGTAATGAGTTCACCCAAGACACATAGAATAGGTCATGCGCAGGAAGCAAGCATTATTACATGGAAATGGTACATTCAGGATAGGGCCAAACCTGGAATTAATGGGGTGGCGATGCTACATGAAAAAGTGGCTCAAATACCAATAGATCAACAACTATCTGTTACTGACAAGGCTGAACCAGTCAGTGAGTCTCCAGTAAAATGGGGTATGCCATATGTACAGGTACCATTAGAACAACGCAAACATGTTTGGTTTACTGATGAGTCAGCAAAATATGTAGGAAATAAAAGATGTTGGAAAGCTGTATCCTATAATCCAGTGACTAAGAGAGTTTTGATGTCTTCAGGGAGTGGTAAAAGTAGTCAGTATGCAGAATTATATGCTGTATATCAAGCACTGAAACAGGAGATGCCAGGTATATGTCATATTTATACTGACTCTTGGTCAGTGGCAAATGGATTGGCAACTTGGTTGCCTACCTGGCAGAAGAATAACTGGAAAATTCATTCAAAAGAAATTTGGGGAAAAGAGCTATGGCAATTGATTTGGGAAATGATAAATCAAGTTACTGTAACAGTTTATCATATTGATGCACATTGTTCTGCAGATTCTCTAGAACGGTGGTTTAATTCTGTTACAGATGAGCAAACGAGAATTTCAGAAGCTAATATACCAGATGATTCTGAGCAAATGGGGATGGTAAAATGGGCACATCAGAAATGCGGACATCTAGAAGAAAAAGCCACTTATAGGTGGGCACAAACGAGAGGAATTGCACTTTCATTAGACTTAATTAAAACTGTTATATTACAATGCCCGATATGTCAGCATACTCAACAAAGATCCATACCTCATATAGTTCAGGGACATATAGGATGAGGAAAGTTGCCAGGACAAATATGGCAAATTGATTATGTTGGTCCTTTACCATTAAATAGAGGCTGTCAATATATATGTACAGCAGTAGATACTTATTCTGGGTATCTTATTGTTTTTTCATGCCAATGAGCAACACAGGTAAGTACTTTAAGAACTTTAGATTTAATCATTTTATATTATGGAATGCCTTTGCAAATACAGAGTGACAACGGATCCCATTTTAAGGGAAAAATGGTATAGGATTTTGCAAAGCAACATAATATTGAATGGATATTTCATATACCCTATTACCTGCAGGCAGCAGGGTTAATTGAAAGAATGAATGGCTTACTTAAAGATCAATTAAGAAAATTAGGAAATGGACCTCTGCAAAACTGGAGAGATAATTTAAATGTGGCATTACAGATTTTAAATAATAGACTGATTTCAGAAACAGAAACACCATTAATGAGAATGTTAACTCCAGCATTGCAGATCAAATCATATGTAACAACTGAAACAATTACATATTGGGAAACTCAAGTAGGTGCATTAGCTCCTACTAGAGCTACACCTGAGACTGCAGGATTGAGTCTATATTCAATGAATACTTGTAAAATACCACCAAGGACAGTTCAGTTGATCGAGACTAGGATTGGAATTCAAATTCCAACAAAGCATTTTGGTTGGATAATGCCTCAGCCAACACTTGCTTTAAAAGGTGTTCAGGTTGTAAATGGAGTTATTGAAGCAGGTTATCAAGGGGAACTTAAAATTATTCTGTTAAATACTTCAGATGAGAATGTTCATGTACAGAAAAAGGATAGAGTAAATCAAATATTTATTGTACCCGTGTTAGGCGGTTCCATCTCCAGAGGGCAGTCACCGCCTGTTACCCCCTTCACGAGGGAGCAGATATCTAGTATGCATGAAATCAATTCAAGTGCAAAACTATGGGTCCATGAACCCAATAAACAACCTGAACAAGCAGAAGTTATTGCTGCTGGGAACAATAATACTGTTTTAATTATTAAACCAGGAAAGAAAAATGGAAATATATACCAGCAGATTGGTGTTATTTGTGAGAATAATCATACTACTTTTTTTTTTAATTTTAGATTCCAATTCCAATGCTAATTGTTGTTGGTTTTGTATTGTATGGAGTCCCTTCAGCGGAGTGCGTAACACCAGGAGTAAAAGCAGTTAAAATTAATTCAACGGTACTCCAGTGGGGATGGGCTACTAATACACAAAATAGAACACAAGGGAATTTTACCTGTCCCGCTGGGCAAGGATGTCCTACTATCAATTTGACTTTTGAAGGAAATTTAACCATTTGGAGGGAAAGAAGGGGGCATCTTTATGTCCAGTTATTAGACGACAGACAAGCTATGGTAATAATTCAAAATTACACAGACGTAAGATGTTGTAATTGTAAATATGAACAGACATACCGAGAAAATTACTATTCTTGCCAGAATGGAACTGATATTTATAATAAATCAATTGATTTACAGAACATTACAGTACTGTTTTGCATGAATGCAACTCAAATTATAAATGGAATATGGGCCTCTCAAATAACTATATTGAACAACCACCCCAAGGCTCATTTTGACCAAATAATTAAAGTGCCTTCCACATGTAAATATGTAGGACAAACATATCAAAAAACTGTGTTATAGTTTAATGTCACTTTTCCAAAAACAGGCAAATGTAGACAAAAACGAGCTTGGTATAGCACCTTATTAGGGGGGATTGGTACAGGACTAGGAACTTTAAATGCCATTGATGTTAAAGTTTTAGCTAATAAGATCAAAACTGTAGGTCAGGATGTTTCACAAATTATACATCTGCAAGCACAATGGAATCCTACAGTTTGGTATACTCAAAAACAGCTAGTTAGGTATGAAAACGAATTTTTGGATCAATTTAATGCTTCTGTAGTTCATAATTTAAAATTTTATACAAATGTTACTAAGTCTGTAAATTGGACAACATGTACTTTACAATCCTTTTATGTTTCAATACAAAAGAATTTTGTGCAAACAAAATTAATGCTTAATAATGAACATATATGGAGACAATTATTTCACAAATGGGTATCTAATACTAATTGGATAAGGTTGTTTTCTGAAAAAACAAGATGTACAAATGATTTTGTACAGGTTATATCATGCATTATAATGTCACAAATGTGAAAATAATGTGTCAATTTGTAACTTTGCCATTGGTATTTGGACCTCCTGTGTATCCATTCCAGTATTGGCTACCCCATGTAGAAGGAAATTATATTGATTTCTTAAACTGAACGCACAAACTGGAACACTGTACTGAAAGAATGGATGGACTAATTTGTGGACAACGTTCTCCTATAAATGAACCATGTTTTCTTCAACATTCCATCAACATCTGCAAATGGACAGTATTACCTCCTACGTTTGAAATGTTTGTGGAAATAGCACCACAATTTATATGCTTAGTTACAAACCAAACATTATTATATACTTTAACACATCCTTTTGTAGGCTGTTTAGATAATGTAACTCATTTACATTGGAACAATGAAACTTATGTATTTTCTCCTGAGACACATGTTAATGTATTTCATACTTGGTTACCAGACAAGCTGGAATATCATAATTTGACATTTAGCTTAAATCCTTTACAAAAAGTATTAAATAATACTCATCTTGAAAAACATTTACAGGTAGTAAATCCTAGTATTTTACATCAGAAATTACAAGCATTATTATAGGAAATAAATTGGTTAGTTTGGCAAAGAAGACAGAATCTGACACTGCACACAACTGGTGGGATATATTTACTGGATGGTCAACATCTGGTACTAAATTGTTGAATTGGTTAATACATCCAATATTAATTTTAATAATTGTTTTAATTTTGTTGACATTTTGGAATTGTGGCTTAACATATTGTGTGTTTATAATAAGGCAAATATGGTTTTAAATGTCGGATATAAATGAGTCAATAGTCAAGGGGCCAAATGTGATACGAAAGAGGGGAACATTGAGAGAATGTGATTATTTTGACTGTTGCCTCACTATATCTCAACATTTATTTTATTCTTTCTTTTATTCTTTCTTATTTATTTTTGATATATAAAATTATGTTATATTCTGAAGCATTCTAGTCTTCTGGGCTGGCATAAGAGATGATGCTCTGTTCCGGAACATTCTGAAGATTTCAGCAAGTTACATTGGATTACAAAACATACTTTGTTTACTACTTTTAGTTATGAAACATGGCTTGTCTGGAATTTTCTAGTAATGTACTAAAACTTACAAGGTTATTGGAATATTCCCGTGTAGTACTCGAAATTTGCAGAATCATTGTACTTGGCAGGATTTGCTATTCCTTCTGGGGTGGGCGGCCAGCACCACAGAATGCTCTAGCAAGATCCAGCCTACACTGAAAAGTACGGATTCTCATGATTTGTAGTAAACAACTTGGTTATATATAGACGGGATTCTTTGCATTCAGGCAGAAGCCTCACCTGTGGAGTGGACGCACTGCCCAGGACTGTTTTCCCGATGAAGACTCCTGCCTGACTGCAACGGGGCTTCCCAGTCGAGACTGAAGACAGGATGAAGTTAATACTTTATCGGTGATGCATAACTTTCTTTAAATGATTCTAATCTTTCTTTCTGTTAAACTTTTTATTTTAATAAAGAAGTCTGACAAATTGCTGATTCACAGGTAAACGCCACTGCTCAGAGAAATATAAAAAATTTTGTAAAACAACCAAGTACTGAGCAGGAGTGAGAGTGAGAAAATAACAGAAGATAACAATCCAAGATGTAAAATCCACGTAGTTTATTTTAGACAAGAACAAACGGATAAGCGCTTTCACTGTATCAGCTTCTTCAGATCCATGAAACAAACGTCCTAACACAAACTAGTTATATATTAAAAGCACACTGAGACAATTAAATAATTAACCTATCAAGAAGATGATCCAACACAAACCTCTATTTAAAGGCATAGCAAACTGCAAAGAACAGAAAAAGAACAGAAAAAAAGCTCACTACAAGAATATAAATGCATAAAATAACTTAAAACATCTGTAAAATGACTTTAAACACTCCATAGAATATATAAAAGATTTTCCAAAACACATAAACTAATACATGAAAAAATGTTATATATAAATACATAAAAAACTTTGAGACATAAGGACATAATGTAGGCATACGCATATAAGTAATTACAAATAGTCACTTTACATGCCTGCGCTGCCTTAGGCTAGGTTTTATGGATGCCCTTTCATTTAAACCCAGTCCCCTATCAGCCCTTAAAAGTGTTATCCAGTCACTCTCTTTTCCTTTAGTGTATATCCTAACATCACCACCCCTCTGATTTGGGGTGATGACCTCTAACACTCTAAACAAAAACTTGTGGTCATGACCATGCATGACCACGTGTTTAGCTAAAGCATTATGCAACGTACCCTTCCTAATGTGGTAATTATGCTCTCTCATCCTGTCTCTGAGTGGGCGGTTGGTCTTACCCACGTAGAAAGAGGAACACAACTGACACACTGCCAAATAGACGACATGTGTGGTCATACAATTCGCCTCCACTTTAGTATAAAAAACTCTTCTCAAATCAGGATGAAAAAACTCCACATTGCTGTCTATAAAAGGGCAAAAGTTGTAGTGATCACAGGGTCTGGTACATCCTACCTTTTTAGGATGTCTATCATGTCTTGGATAGCACAACATCCTTTTCAAGTTGTTCTTATTCCTAAAAAGAAAACGTGGAGCTTCACCTACTATCTGCCTAAGGTCATCATCGACCTGCAGGACACCCCAAAACTTACTGACAATCTCCCTGGTTTCAAACTGATCTGATGAAAAAGTTGTGGAGAACTTAACACAGCGATCAATCTTTTTATCCCCAGCAACACTAGGATATATGGGTCCAAAATAAGGACTGGCTACAGTCAAACGTAGATTGTGTACTTCATCCAGATGGTGGTTGACCTCGTTCACATTATACCCTCTTTCTGTTAACCTCCTTGTCAGGTTATCTAATTCATTGGTAAACCCTATATCCATTGGGTTTAACCTTGAGGCCCTAATTGCCTGTCCTTTCATAATATTCCTAAATATGAACGGTGGATGCATGCTCGTTCTCATAAGTAATGAGTTACAGAGACAGGTCTTACGAAAAACCCCTGTGTTGATAATATCATCTGGTAACCTTTCAACAAACAGATCCAAAAATTCAATCTTATGCTCAGAGAAATGCATAGTAAACTTGAGGAAGGTAGTTAGATTGTTCATCATTGTATACATAGATTGCAATTGTGCCAATGTCCCTTTCCATAAAACAAAAAGGTCATCCACAAACCGATAAAATACTACATGCTCCCTGAACAATGTTTGACAAAACAACACATGTTCCTCCCAATGGGCTAGAAATATGTTAGCGTAGCTGTTCGCATAAGGTGTGCCCATGGCTACGCCATCACATTGCCTGTAAATAACATCTCTGAACATAAATAAGTTATTTTCAAGAACCAGTTCTAGAAAGTGTGTTATCAAGTCAATCTTAACATCCAAGTAGTCACTATGCTCCTTTAAATATCCTGAAACATAGGTAAGTCCTAGCCCATTCGGTTTAACTGTAAAAAGGGACTGCACATCAAAGGTTACAAATATACAGTCTGCAACAGTTCCTTGTTGTTTAATACATTCATAGAGGTCTATTAAGAACTGCTTAGAGTCTCGTAATACAAAAGTATTATTATTCAAAACTTGCCTTAAATGTTTTTCTATAAAGACAGATAGATGCTCAGTTACCCACCCACGACCAGAAACAATTGGTCTCATGGGTGGGTCTTTAGGGTCTTTATGTATCTTGGGTAGCCCATGTATCACAGGAATAACAAGCACCCTGATGCAAAGGTATTCATATAACTCCTTCCCTATTAAATTACTCTTAAAAATATCCAAAAGTGTATAGCCAACATACCTAATAATATCATTAACATCATCCACTGTAATCACTTCATAAAACTTATCAAGCAACATCATTTCCATGGTTGTGTTATAATGCGAAGGATCCATAACAACAATCCTACCACCCTTGTCTGCTGGCCTTATAATGATGGTGGAGTCATCTTGTAATTTCTTTAAGCTTAACCTCTCCTTATAGGTAAGGTTATCAGACCTCATAGGTCTCCTATCTCTCTTGCTGTCGTAAAAGCTATATAATTCATCTTCCGTTAGTTTTAAGAAAGCCTCCACCAAAGGATGATTGGTGGGCACAGACTCACTCAAATTCTTAAATATGAACTCCCTATTATCAGCTGATTCATTACTGGAGCCCTTAAACATATATTTTAACATAACATTTCTGCAAAACAATTTAAGGTCTGTAATAGTATCCGTTAACCTACTCTGTGTCTTTGGAATAAAAGAATTTGAATGAGTTTGTGCCCACCAATCATCCTTTGGTTGAGACTTTCTTAAAACTAACGGAAGATGAATTATATAGCTTTTACGACAGCAAGAGAGATAGGAGACCTATGAAAGGACAGGCAATTAGGGCCTCAAGGTTAAACCCAATGGATATAGGGTTTACCAGTGAATTAGATAACCTGACAAGGAGGTTAACAGAAAGGGGGTATAATGTGAACGAGGTCAACCACCATCTGGATGAAGTACACAATCTACGTTTGACTGTAGCCAGTCCTTATTTTGGACCCATATATCCTAGTGTTGCTGGGGATAAAAAGATTGATCACTGTGTTAAGTTCTCCACAACTTTTTCATCAGATCAGTTTGAAATCAGGGAGATTGTCAGTAAGTTTTGGGGTGTCCTGCAGGTCGATGATGACCTTAGGCAGATAGTAGGTGAAGCTCCACGTTTTCTTTTTAGGAATAAGAACAACTTGAAAAGGATGTTATGCTATCCAAGACATGATAGACATCCTAAAAAGGTAGGATGTACCAGACCCTGTGGTCACTACAACTTTTGCCCTTTTATAGACAGCAATGTGGAGTTTTTTCATCCTGATTTCAGAAGAGTTTTTTATGCTAAAGTGGAGGCGAATTGTATGACCGTACATGTCGTCTATTTGGCAGTGTGTCAGTTGTGTTCCTCTTTCTACGTGGGTAAGACCAACCGCCCACTCAGAGATAGGATGAGAGAGCATAATTACCACATTAGGAAGGGTACGTTGCATAATGCTTTAGCTAAACACGTGGTCATGCATGATCATGACCACAAGTTTTTGTTTAGAGTGTTAGAGGTCATCACCCCAAATCAGAGGGGTGGTGATGTTAGGATATACACTGAAGGAAAAGAGAGTGACTGGATAACACTTTTAAGGGCTGATAGGGGACTGGGTTTAAATGAAAGGGCATCCATAAAACCTAGCCTAAGGCAGCGCAGGCATGTAAAGTGACTATTTGTAATTACTTATATGCGTATGCCTACATTATGTCCTTATGTCTCAAAGTTTTTTATGTATTTATATATAACATTTTTTCATGTATTAGTTTATGTGTTTTGGAAAATCTTTTATATATTCTATGGAGTGTTTAAAGTCATTTTACGGATGTTTTAAGTTATTTTATGCATTTATATTCTTGTAGTGAGCTTTTTTCTGTTCTTTTTCTGTTCTTTGCAGTTTGCTATGCCTTTAAATAGAGGTTTGTGTTGGATCATCTTCTTGATAGGTTAATTATTTAATTGTCTCAGTGTGCTTTTAATATATAACTAGTTTGTGTTAGGAGGTTTGTTTCATGGATCTGAAGAAGCTGATACAGTGAAAGCGCTTATCCGTTTGTTCTTGTCTGCAATAAACTACGTGGATTTTACATCTTGGATTGTTAACTTCTGTTATTTTCTCACTCTCACTCCTGCTCAGTACTTGGTTGTTTTACAATTTTTTTTTATTTTAATAGCTTAGAGTGGATTTACTTTTCTAGTTCTAACAGACAAATAAAGCTTATTAGCTTGTTAGTCTTTTTGGTAAAAATAAAGTTTGTATTAGTTAACTTTTGGTAAAAAGTGTCTTTATTTCAAGTCCTGCTCATTAGGCAATACAGCATCTATCACAGGGCACAGGTCACATACCACTTGGTCTGCTTATAAGTTGTGATATCTACAATAACCTTGGGTTGTGCATTTGTTTTCAAAAAGTAAAAAATCCCCCCATGTTTTTGTTTAATTTCATGTGTTGTCATGGCTGCAGCAGCAATCTTTGGTGTGTGTTGATACTGTCTGTATTATACAAATATCACAGTTGGAGTCAATGATTGACCACAATCTGCAGTCCTTCAGAGAGCTGTTTGGACACAGGATGTGTTTGTCATTCTTGATTTCTGTGACTTAAATAATGGACAGGAATGGTCCTAGCAGACAGCTCTGATGTAAGGAGCTGATCACTGGACTCAAGATATAGGTCACCACACATTGCAACATATTTAGATGCCACATGTGTGATCCAGTGTTCTAACCACTTGGTGATATTGGTGTTTATGGCTATATCTGACAGTGATGAGTGGATACCTCAGGGTGAGTTTCTGTAAAATGCCTTGGCTTGGTCAAGTTCCACAGGATGATTGTGTTGTCATCATACATGCCCTCAATGACCTCTTTGAGGACATCTAACAATGTAAAAGGCATAGCTATAGCATTAACAACTCACACATCTGTTGCACACATCCCGGATATTATTAATGACCATTTAGAAAAGGTCCATGGTTACATTTTGGACTACGTCACAGATGGGGAGAGTCAGGATGTGTCTCTACATGCATGCATCAGGTGCTGCCCCCCTACCCCACTCAGTTTCAATGCATGTTGATGTACACCCTTCTATGGGAACATATTCCATCTTGAAGGTGTGTTGAAGTATGTATCCAACTGTGTCAGGAAGAGTATGTTCTCAGTCACTTTATACATGATCTGTGATGTCATCACAGCCCACTGATTCTGTGTGATATGCCTGGATGAAGGTAAGACAGTGCATACTGCCTGTCTTGATCTGGCCTAGAGTTAGGACACAATCACCCATGCAGATATCATTTAGAAACTCTCCGAGCTGGGGATTAACCCTTATGTCATTAGATGGGTAACCAGTTGGATCACTGACAGAACACATACTATGAAAGTAACCAGTTGGATCACTGACAGAACACATACTATAAAAGTTAATGAATCAACCTCTACCAGTAGAGCTGTCACCATTGGTGTAAAATCTGTGCTATACCCTTTTCTGTTTGGAATCTATTTCTTGACAGTCCAAGCTAAAGTATACAGCCTTTAGCTTACCAAGTTTGTTGATTATTGCTTATTGGGTGCAATCACTGTGTCCACCAATGATGTTAACATATTACAGCAGGGGCTAACACAGACAAATGATTGGTGCTAAAGCCACACAGTCTAGAAGTAAACACAAATAGTTGTCATTACTTTTGCCTTCTTCAAAATGGAATTCCCTGCTAATTACAGCATTGACATCACTCTCCCTATGCTCAAACCCAGTGGTGTAAGACCTGGGAACACACACAGATGCAATCTGAACTTCAACCACTAAGTTTTCACAGTGGTATGGAAAGGCTACATCATGTACATCATAAGTCAGGTCATTGTATCCAGATCTGAGGATTCTGAGGCTGTTATAACAGCACTGAACTCGAACCTCATCAGAACACTAGTAGAGTATAATGCTCCCTTTTGCATGTACCATACCAAACACCAGCAGCAGCTGGAAAGACCGTATGGGTTTTTCACCAAGAAAGTACAGAGCCTACAAACCATGCCATAATGTATGTGGATAGACTGAAAGCCCTGTCTGTAATCTGTATTGCATAGGATGAGGTGACTTGTGCCTGACCTACAGACCAGTCACTGACCCTGCCATGATGAGAATACTGCACATCCACAAATCAGCTATAGCAGATGACATCAGCAGAGTCTGGTGAGAGAAAGATGGTAATAGTAGTGCTCCACATGCTGATGTAAAATGCTCCCTCTAATGTCAAGCAAGTGTACAAACACACACACACACACACACACACACACACACACACACACACACACACACACACACACACACACACACAGAGAGAGAGAGTTGACTGTAGTGAGAACAGAACCCCTAACTATCTAGGAACACCCACTACAGAACTCAGTATTTTATGCAAGCACCACAGCACAAGGCTGAATTTTACAAGGCTACAGGACAACTTATAGCTGATGACATCAGCAGTGGATGTTGAAGAGAAGATCTTGGGAAGTGTATGGGAAATTGATGTGTAGGCATTTCCAACTGTGAAAATACTTGTACTCCAAGGGGTTGGAGTGCTGACTGTAGGATAAACAATTAAGCTTTTCTGATTAGACAGACAGACACACACCCCAGTTGGCTAATGTGAGATCAGAGACCCTTCCTAAGTACACAGACAAGAGAATTCTGTATTTAAGGCAAGCACCACAGCACAAGTCTAACTTAGAGAGGGTCAGACAACACTTTATAGGTGATGACATTATCAGTGTCTGGTGAGGAGAAGATGGTAATAGCAATGTCCCACATGCTGGTGTAAAATGCTCTCTCTAATGTCAAGCAAGTGCACAAAGACACACACACACACACACACACACACACACACACACACACACACACACACACCCCAGTTGACTGTAGTGAGATTAAAGCCACTACCTATCTAAGTTCACAGACTAGAGAACTCTATATTTTATGCAAGTGCCATGGCATAAGTCTGACTTTTACAAGGCTGCAGGACAACATATAGTGGATGACATCAGCAGTGGATGTTGGAGAGGTTGTTGGGAGGTCTGCATAAAATGGATGTGTAGGCATGTACAAGTGTCAAAATATTGGCAAACCATGGGATTGATTGGTAACTGTAGGATACACACATTTGCTCCTCTGACTAGATAGACACACATACACCTCTCAGTTGACTATAGTGAGAACAGAACATTTACCTAATTACACAGACTAAAGAAATCTGTACTTTACCAAAGCACCACAGCACAACTCTGACTTTTACAAGGCTGCAGGACAACGTACTGTATAGTTGATTATATTAGCAGTGGATGTTGGAGAAAAATGTTGGGAGGCCAGCACACAATGGATAGCTAGCTATGTCCAACTGTCAAGATATTAAAGTTCTGCATGTGACCAGATTGGTGAATGTGCAATGTGTAGTATTTGGTAATTGTGTCTTCAATATGCAGGTATACATTGAGACAGCTTTACAAATTATATGCAAACAAGTGTCTACATTACCACAAGTACTGGAAAATCTGAATGGGTATTGTCATTCTAAAAATGAGGGTGATATATAAGACAACATTTATTATTAATGTTTGTAGTGCAGTTGACATATTTGTGAACAAGTACTGAGAGACCAAGCTTGCAGTGCATGGGAGGAGGTAACAGATGGCTGCATTGTAAATATGTGTCTTTTTCTTAGATAGTGTCATCATTTTGTGTTTCCGCATGTAGTTTCATGTCAGGAACTCTAAATGGACAACAAACAGAACTAATACATCTTATTGTCCACTTTGCATAGGGCACCATTGAGTAGTGGGTTTGCACGTTGATTGGCAAAGTGTTTGCATATGCAGTCCACATTTCTACCACTTTCCCTGTTTGCTCGTAGTTAAGCAGAGTGCAAATGCAAGCCTCATTGATAAAATTATGAGAGTTTTCTGTACCGAGGCTATGAAACACACCTCTTGCTTAGCTGACTCTGTGGCCGCAAGTATAAATGCACTAACACATTTATTTTTGAGCTCAGATGATATAGTGTTTGAATCAAGGTGTATGTAATACTTTTAAATAAGTAGTGAGAATGCAGTGAAATTATTCTTTATACTATATTCACCATGTGTTACTGTATGTTTTAGCAGAATTGTGCAGAGGTGACCACACCACAGAAGAATCATTTACTATCTCTTTTGCTTGGTTCTCTATACCAAACTCCACACAAACATAGAAGCCAAAAAGTGAGGGACTCCACTTTTTTGTTGTTATGTGTGTTGTGTGAGATTCTATTTTTTGGCCAAATTATAGGTGTTGAAATGGGGTAGATAGGAAAGTGGTGAAATATTGGGCAAATGGGGGAATAACAAAAAGAAAGCAATACATGAATGTGCAGGAGAGAGGTAGGAAAAAATCATAGCTATCAATTTCTTCAACACTGTAAAATGAAAATATGTACAAAATATTATCTGAATTTGGTCTGCCACCTCCACAAAGAGGGGTGACAACAACACAATCATGTTTTACAGCCAATTAGACCAAATCAAGTGTGTCAGGAAGACAAGTCTGCAAAATGGAGAGCTATGGATGACATTATATATATATATATATATATATATTTTTTTTTTTTTTTTTTTTTTTTTTTTTGTGGGACAGGTGCCCTTTTTTAGTTTTGGAGGAATGTTGGTATTTCTGGGTCAGGTAACTTGGGTAGGTGAGGAACCAAATGCAAACAAACAGGTCATACAAGACAAGACACAGGGATGATGAGGGACTCAAAAGTTAGAGGGACACCATGATTGGGGTGAGGGAGGGGACAATGGAAGTCCATGCCTATCAAACACAGGGATAGTGAGACTCTAGTCCTCACCCACAGGACTCTAATTACTATACCCTTTACTCTGCTGTCTGATGGAGTGCTAGATGTCTTCTCTTCCTATGGACCTTGAGGGATAGCAGCCTCTCCATCCAGTGTAGGTGTATACCAGTGATGCTGTGCATGACGCTAAGCATCAACCCTGGCATCTCCTAGCAGGTGATGAAATCCCCACCTCCACCAGTACTCCCAGAGTGAACCACAGCACCAGCTGCCAGAGTAGTGGCACCTAAATGTGCAAGTAGTGCAGGGGTAGCAAAAGCAGTACAGCCAGGTTGTGTCCCAGATGTGCTGGACGTCAGTGCAAGAACCATTAGAGAGGGGTCAGGCTGAGCCACTAGGGTTGGTGTAGCTCCCTGTGCTGTGAAGCATTTAATGATTTGTTAGAGATGGATGACATGAAGACATTTTGACAACACATAATAGAAAATAAAAAAGAAATAAGGGTTGGGGTGAGAGCAAAAAAAGAGGTAAAGTTTATAGGGTCTGTGTTATATGTTCGAACGGTTAATTGTTCGAACCACTAATGATCGACCGTTAGTGATCAAACAATTAAATGTTCTAACATATAAAAAATTAATATTTACAAAAAAGAAAAAGAAAATATAAAGGGTGTGGGGGCGAGCCCCCCCCTGCACCCCCACACCCCCACTACTTAAATATACCAACTCCGAGATCGCACTTCAATGTACTACAGTGCGGAAATGGACATTTTCCCATTTCCTACACTGTAGAGCGATCTTGGAGTTGGTATATTTAAGTAGCGGGGGATGCAGGGGGGCTTGCCCCCCTGCTTACACCCTTTAGTTTTTTTTTTTTTTTTTTGTTTAGTTTATTTTTTTTTTATTTTTTTAAATATTCTAACATTTAAATGTTCTATCACTAAAGGTTGATCTTCAGTGATTCGAACATTTAAGCGTTCAAATATTTAACAGACCCAAGTTTATACCATCATGTCTGACAAACAATGCATTATCATAGTAATACAACTATTTTACCTAAAGTTTTAAATTTAAGTATAATTCCTAACAACTACAAACTATAATTATGGATTGCTCAAAGTAATTCTTGCAATGTGAGATATTGCACACATGCTTGTTCCAGTATTACAGATTACAGTTAACAGTAGGGCATTTATGCCACTTGTCTAGAATTTAATTTATGTAATAATATTACAGAATTGTAGTATTGTACATTTGTTACTCATGGTATTTGAGCCCACAACCACAGACTACAGTCTTACACTTGACTCCTAAAGTTCATTTTTGCTACTGACTGATGCATGCATACTTGCTTTTACAGTGGAGGATATGCATGCATACTTTGTTAGTACTGTATAGAAAAGAAAAACATTGTTCTTAAAATTTTAAATCAACAATAATACTTTTCCATGCTGCATACATACCACTTGCTTCTGTCAGTGTCTCTAGATGATTAGCATATGCCTGCCTTTTCCCAGCTATTTCAGAATTAGCTGTGAAAAGGAAAGAAAAAAAAGAAAAGAAAAGATTTATACATACCAGTCTTGTCTATATTTATCTTTCTATGTATTCTAAATTCTCATTATTAGCATACTTACACAACTGTGGGATGTTGCTAGTTTGAAACTCATCCAACCACTTGCTGAGTGCATCCCTCTTGTGCATTTTTAGGTCATTGAAGTGGTGCCTACACTGTTCTCCAGTGTGTGCGATGCCAGTCGCACTGGATACAGCCTTGGCCAGACTATTCTAAGCCTCAAACTTGTATTTGGAGCCAGAATAGTCCCCCCTTCAGAAGCCTTTGGTTGTGGCACTTTACCAGGAGTCTAATAAATATTCTGGACTCCTGAACACCCCACTTCTACACCTTAAATTGGGCACCTTCCCTTCTAACATGTCTAATCCCAAAGCAGTGCAATAGCAAATTATGATTTCCTGCCAATTCCTGTTATCATGTTTACTATTAGTGCGCAAACCCAAGCAATGATAACAACTGCATTTGCATGTTAAGCAGAGCGCAATAGTGCCAAACAGACAGGAAAGCAGTTTTGGAAATTTGAAGGTTACTCTGACACATTACATTAGTTTGAGGATTGTCTGCTGCTGTAACTGTTTGGTGATTTAACTTTACAGACATGCACTGGGGGCATACATTTCATGACCTAGCATATTTGTTTGGCTTTTTACACTACTAAAATTAATTTTTGCAGTGTGGGATTCAAACCTATGCCTAAGGGACAAAATATTTCCTTCCATAGTGGTTATTTTCCATCTTTGCCACAGACAAAGTGCTTCTCAGACATAGTCATTAATTATTTATAAATACAGACGACAGACTAAGTTGTTAACCATGTATGTGTGTGACCTGACAAGGTCCTTGTATATTCATTAATTTGTGAATGTGTCTTATTTAAGTGTGAAGGCCACCCAAGTCCAGATAGCAGAGTTATAGCTACAGAAACATAGTAGACAGTATACCCTCAGTCATACATCTGAACCTTCAAAACACAGTAAGGGTGTCTTATCCCTCATACATAAAATTCATATCAGCCCCACTATTTATAACTATATATAAATTGTTATAAGTGATATTTTATATAATGCGAAATGGAACAATAGTATACATTTCTGGAATTTTCTGTATTAGAACACAGGAGCAATTGCATGGCAGCCCTACACCTACACCTGTTGTCACGGGAATATTGAAATAGCACTTGATATTTTCCTGTTCTTTACTATAAAGTGAACTGCCTCAACAGTAAAAATATGTTTAACTTCCTGTATTAGAACCCCAGACCAACTGCATTACAGCTCCAGCACCACACTTATACCTGCTGCCACAGGAATAGTTAAAGAACAGCTGGATATTTCCATATACATTATTAACTTCTGTGTGTTAACCACTGAGTAGTTCTGCTTACTGTGTTTGCACTGTGCCCAACACACAGCTGATACAATGTATCCGTTTTATAATTGTTGACCGTCTGCTTTCTCTCTGCAGGTGTTCAATATCTGCAGGTGTTGGGGAAGTTTGCTAACAGCTGCGCAATGTCACTTAGTGGTTTTGCACGATGGAAAGCAAAAACTGCAACAATGTATCCTTTTTGACATTTAAATGTCTACACCTTGTCTGCAGGTGTTATGTTTGCTTCCTGTGTGAGCCACTATTCCAGGTCTGTGCACTGCTAAGCATCATGCAAATGACATAAGCAAAGCTAAACATGACATTTATTGAGTTTCTCCATTTCCCCTATCTGCACTAAGCCACACACAATGCAAAGACTGGCATTAAATACATATATATATATATATATATATATATATATGGGTTCACTTCAGTTCACTGAACTTTCAATTCAATGACTTTCATTTCACTGACACCATTTCACTGAAATTCATTTCACTGAAACTTCATTTCACTGAAAGTTCATTTCACTGACAACTATTATTAGCAATAAAATGGAATATTCCCCCTTCCCCACTGTAGTGCGACCCTGGAGTTAGAATATATAGTTGGGGGGGGGTGTAGGGGGCAGAGACCCCCACATTGGGGGGTGTGGGGGGTGCAGCCCCCCACTTCATTTCATATGATATTCTTACATTTTGATATAATATTGCTTAGTAAAAGAAAAGTAAGTGGGGGGCTGCGCCCCCCACACCCCCCCTAACTATATATTCTAACTCCAGGGTCGCACTACAGTGGGGGAAGGGGGCATATTCCATTTACTTTGCAATAATACTTGTCAGTGAAATGAACTTTCAGTGAAATGAAGTTTCAGTGAAATGAATTTCAGTGAAATGGTGTCAGTGAAATGAAAGTCAGTGAATTGAAAGTTCAGTGAACTGAAGTGAACCTATATATATATATATATATATATATATATATATATATATATATATATATATATATATATATATACACAAGGGAAAAGTATGAGAAAAGAAGAAAAGAAATCTATTAAAAAATAACACTTCAGAAATGTATGTTGGTACACATGAAATATTTTTATATAGGCCTGAATTTGAACCCTCACTGCAATTAACCTTCAAAACACAGTAAGGGTGTTTCAACCCTCTTTGCCACAGAACCAGCTTTGCAGCAGAGAATGAAAATCACTGTGCATGCAAGCAACTGCAACATCATCCACAGTATTAAAAAATAACATATGACAAAGGCATAAAAAGACCCTTGACTTTCTCTCCTGGGTTGCCTACCTTTTGGCACTGCTAATAGGTCCTGCAGTACCCTGTTACACGTCTGGAAATCCCAGGCCAATAAAAGTTCTGCATATTTTTATTTCTACACTTTATTCCCATATGACCTGCAAAGGAAATATTATGGGCTCTGGCTAGAAGTGCCAAATAGTAGACTCTGGGCACTACCAATTGCTGTATTACCTCACTCTCTAGCCCTCCTTCAGGGCTCCCCTCTCTGTACAGTAACTCTTTGTTCCACTATACAGACTCCACTTTTCCTTGAGAATCAGGTGCCTCCTTAGCTACCTCCTTCAAGCCTCATAAGATAGGGTCCGAAAGCTGAGCCTGTCTCAACTCTACCTTTGTGACCCTTCCCAGCTCCCTTTCCACAGGAAGCCAGGTATCTTCTGACAGCAGTGCCGCACTGTCAGCCTGGGTACTACCGCTCACCTCTGTCCTTACAGTCACCCTGTCCACAGGAACATCAGTGCCTACCAGCAGCTGTTGCTCACTTTCTGGTTCAATTCTACAAGGTTGCACCCTTCCTGAAATAGCAGCATAACCATCCCCAGCTTTGGGTGTGGGGTCTGTCTGGGTCTACCCCTGGCTACCAGATTTACATGCCCGTCTAAAAGCCTGACTGTGTGTAACTGCATGTATACAAGTTACTGCATTATCAAAATCATTCCCTATCAAGACATCTGCAGGGATATCCTCAAAACACCTAACTGGTTGCTTCCTTTTCCTCCCCCCCAGTCAAGGTGAACCCTGGCCAAAGGTATTTGAAATGGTATCCCTCCTAAAGCTCTGACTGGAGTGGACTGCCCAAACAAGTACTGCTCCTCTTTAACCACTGCAGGCTTCCCAAATGTTATGTCAGAGGCTGAGCCCCTCTTAGCAGTGGTCTGTTGTCCATCCATTAAGATAGGATACAAACTCTGGTGATAGTTTGGTACACTGTTGTCTCCAGACAACTTACCACTGGCATGGTATTATTCCCACTTGCTGGCTCCCTCACCTTTTGTTCCCCACCTTACTTCTGTGGGTATTTGTATGCTACATGGCCCCTCTGGTTACACTTAAAACTTCTAACCCTTGATCCTGGTCATGTACCTGAACTAGTGGCTTCCCCTGTGTGGACTTTGTTGGGGTGGTTGAGGCTGCCCACCATGGGTTCCCTTATATCCATGTACAGCACTGGCTATCCCCTTCTTGTGCAGTGGTGACATGCTTGCTAAGAAGAGATTCCTTTTTCTCCCCAGCTTATCTGCAGAGTTACACTCCCGGTCTGCCAACCAGATTCTCATGTCCTCAGGCAAAGTGCTAAGGGCTTTTTCCCTCACCAAAAGGTCTGACAGCCTTTCAAAAGTGCTGACCTGACACCAACTCACCCACCTATGAAAATAAGTGCTTAACTCAGCAAAATAATCACATACACTTTCATCTGCCTTGCGTCTATGATCCCAATACTTTTTTCTGTAAGCTTCAGGTGTTAACTTAAAACATTTCAATAAACATTATTTAACTTTATCATAGTTTAAACAATCAGTATCAGACAGTTTAGAAACAGCAGTTACAGCTTTACCATTGAGCAAGGAGGTCACGAATCATACCCAAAGCCCTCCTTGGTCAACATTATACTGTTTACATACTTTTTCAAATATATGAATAAAATTATCAACATTATCATCCTCTGTAATCTGTGGAAGAAATTTACTGACCTTTATTGCTTCTAGGGTTTGGTTATTCCCTTCCCCATTACCGCCATGACCCTGACAAATAGTCAGTATCTCCCTGTCATGTTGGTGCTGTTCCTCCTTTTATTCAGCCTTCAAATGCTGCAGTCTCTCATTCTGTTTGACCTCCAAACACCGCAGTCTCATGTTGATTCTAATTCCAAACGTTTGGCCTCCAGTTCAAGTCTTTAACTCCAGATGGGTTTTTAAGTCCTCTGAGGAAAAGGTGAACTGTCCTGTTTCTGCAGGCTGCACATCCCCATCACCAGACTGCTTGTCTTCCTGGTTGCTCGTCCATGCTGCAGCTGTGATTAAAACTGAAATCATTTCCTCTTTAGTCAGGTTGGCATGCACCAGTCTGTTGGCTTCACACACCTTAGTCAATTGGTTCTTTGTCAGCTTGCTATAATCCTCTGCTGACATATTTGCCTGCTTTAACTGACTAAACTAAACTTACAAAAATAAATAAAACTGTTGTGAAAATGAATCTCTGTATGTTTACCTTGCAGCTGCTGAGAGTGCAAACTCCTTCAGTGACAACTGCCCACAGGCTACAGAAATTCAATTAATATCCCACCCAGCTGTCATGAATATGTGACAGTCCCTTCTCTGGGACAGTAATCAAAGATCCTCAATCCTCACCACTGACACTGGTAAAGGATGGACACTAGGAACAAAATTGGATACAGCAGTATTTTCAGATGCAGCTGTCTGGACCAAGCACAATTTCCCTTAAGAGCACTCAGGGAATACACTCCAGACCTGGGGCTGGACACTTTCTCTCTCTTTCCAGGCCCCAAACAAGACTCCACACTGACCAGTTTGAAGCTCGGTGTCCCTGTTCCAAGTAGCTGACACAACACACTTGGATATTTCATTTTCTCACACACACACACACACACACACACACACACACACACACACACACACACACACACACACACACACACACACACCTGGGAAAGGCTGGCACAGATTTACCAGCTGTGCTTTCTCTACCCAGACTATAAGGTAATTATGCTGCCACCAGTCAGCTACTCTAAGGCTCTTACAAGGGTACCCAGTTATACTGAATAAAATTAAGACTAATACAAATAGTAGAGTTTGCTCAATGCAGAAAGGCTTCCAGGAGTGGCCACAGTGTCACTAAAATAAGCATAAGTGCTCTTTAGATGTTAAAAGTATTTTCTAAAAGACCAGCCACAGTGAAAGGTATAGAAATATTTAATAATAAATAATAAAATAGAAAACATGAGAATACTAAATATCCGGTTTCAATAAACCCCAGAGTTTAAATCACAGGAGAGGTAACAAGTAACACAGTTGTACAGATTCACACAGATGCAGAAAAACAATACTTAACTGATCTCATTATATTTTCCTGACTGACTAAAGAATTACTGTTCCCTAGTTAAGTTGCTTACTACAGCAAGGCAAGATGATAAGTGTTGAGTTGCTTACTACATCAAGGCAAGATTAGGTGCGAGGTTGTGTGAGATATCTGTGAGAGATCTTTCCTGTCACGTTCTGAAAAGCAAAGTGCTGCTGCAAGAGTTCTGTCATATCTCTCACTAAAAAATAATTTTAGTGCTGGTTATAGAATGACATTGCATCTGGTCACCTGTCTCTGGTACCAAACACACCCAGAGATTTGCTAAGATATGTTGCAGCATCTGAAAGAAACATCCAGCCTTCCAAGGTAGCAATTAGTTCAACCCTAAGGACAATACAGTAAGATTCCTAGTCCTGGTTTTCCCAGACATTTTTTCTCTGGCTGCAATCTGACCTATAAGATAAAATCTTTATGGCTTAAACCAACACATTTAATTTTCAACTTAATTTTCAAAATTAGCTGGACTGAGATTAACCTCTTCCCTTCCAGAATTATCTGTTAAAACATATACATTTAATCAGTTAAAATAATAAAACTGACATACATGTATTTCTCTTTTCTGTCCAGCAGGACTCACTGTTGATGCATTTTAACAGAAGCAACTTTACAAATACTTTTTTAACACAAGTATCTGTACAAATCAGTGTGAAAGTCAAATGACATAAAATTATTTACAAAAGTCCAACTAGTTATGTTGTCATATGTTACACATGTACTGCCCTACTCTCCTTGTCACAGATGGTACTACCTCATATCATAACACCGTATATCATGTGAGCTACATGACATTGTCCACTAAGACTATATCCTGTCTACATTCTCTGCCACATTCTGCATTTGATTACACTGACTAGGAAGTGGGTGCATACACCATTTACGGGGACTCCAGCCAGGCACCCCCCCATGCAGCAGTCTTTGCCAGATTAATTATAATAATATAATGACACATTCTGATTCAAACTTCTTGTCACTCTGATACTGACTGCTCTTCCAGATTCTCTTCTAGCCTTATGACATACTCTGTATTTTTATGAATAATTACACAATTGACCTTCTATTACATATGCTACACTCATCCCTACATACTGATTTCTTAATAAATTATTGTTGCCTTTTTTATTTATTGAATTGTAACATTTAGATAAACTATGTTTATTTGTAATTGTCTCTTTGTGAAAATATGTTACCTATGGTAAGCCTGCCAATATGAATTTCAAATATTTTTATCTCATTAGTACACATTAACAAGCTGTAGCCAAGAATGGTCTGATGTGATTAATGGCTAACCTCAGTAAACAAATTTAAATAGATATTTGGCCTTCTGTGACTCATTTTTACACTGGTGCAAGGGTTGAAATACATGATGTGCAAGTTGTTGTTTTCAAACTGCTTCATTTTGAAATGGTAGGAAGAATTCAGAAAGGTTATAGTGAGGGATAAGCCCATTTAACCTCGTGATAATCTTTTCCAATTCAAAGTTAGCCCTACCACAGTGCAGTACCATAAAGTGGTGGAACACCATGGTGGGCTGTCAGAGGAGCATCAAGTTGATCTCCCTCTGGAAATGTCTGTTGTAAGGCAGTTACACAACCGAGTGAGTCAGAGAATCCCTCAGCTGTGTAACTTATTGCAGATTGCCATGTTAATAATAGGGCCAAAAGCTCAAGCTCATCCATTGTGATAGGAAGTTAGTGTTCCTATCTATTATAAGTGGCAGCTTTTTTGAATGTGTATTTCCATTTTATATGCACACACTAATGTTTGGCAGGTTGATATTTTTTACAGGTGTTTCTTGTCATCTTCATTTAAACTTCTGTCACTTTTTAAAGACTTTTGTTTTAATAAAAACCTTTAAAGAAAATGCTAAATACATTTTCAGAACACCCCAATAACCTGTTCACTCAGAACAAACACACAAAGCTATGTACATCTTCAAAAATGAAGTTTCACCCTCCTGATAGGAACAATTGCCCCAAATCAACAGCTGCACCCACAGACATTAACTGACCTAAAGTCAAGGTTATCTAAGCTAAGCGCATGCTACAGCCTATACTCCACCTTGCACTGATTGCTGTCTGTTCTTTGCTTATCATATTTCCATCCCAGATGTGAAAAACATATTGTATGCTTTCAGAAAACATTAACTTTTAGCCTTAAGAAAAGTGCACTGGCTATCTTAAAATAAAAGTAAATTATACACCGTTTTATTAAATGCACTGGTATAGTAAGACTGTGAGGGAAACTCCTCTCTTATTCAGTTCCAATAATTTTTAAACTTTATTTTTTACAAAACTGCTTGCCCTTGTTCCTTTAAAATTTGCACTTATGTAAGCAAACAATGATCAGAACCCTCAAGACTAATTGCTTGCACCTGCAGATGGCTCATTTCAATGAAAACACAAGAACAGAATGTACAACTGCCTTCAGCTGCAGACTTCTTAACCCGCTGAACATTTGCTAAAGGGAAAAACCAAGCTAATATCATTGCATATGCAAAACTCTTAGCACTTCTTATGGCATTTATCATTTTTTCTTATTTTTCAAGCCTGCTTGCTTACAGAAAATATTTATTTTTAGATTATGCCAAGTTCATTGATCCAGATGTTTACCTATGCAAAAATAAGAGAAAACATCTTAGCTTTACCTATAATACAATAAGTGCACTTTTTCACCACATCTCCCACCCCAACAGTCCAAGATTACAGCCTATTAACTTAATCTTGCTTTTGTACAGCCCTTCTTTGCTTTTTACTTTGTATTGTCTACATTTTATAAAACAAAAACTAAAAAATACATGTTAATTTAATATCTTTATAACTTACAACAGTCACTGAATGGACTCACTCTCACCCCCATATTTAATATACCCCAAACTACATACTGCACAAATCTACTTTACTATGTATCATGCAGTTTACATCATGAAATATTTTATAAAAATAGTATTAAGAACAAAAGTTGTTTTACTTACAGTTACTTTTTTTCCTTTTAGCATCATTCTAAACATTAATGACATAAAGTGGGGTATATGCTTTGCAGTTCACCCACAAGTTTGACAAAGTCAACAAAAATCCAATCTTTCTCAGACACTTTTTCTTGCAAAGCCATATTTAACAAATGTGATTGATGCTGTATAATCTCACATTTATTCACTAATTTCAGTCTCACTGGTCATCTTCCTATTCATCTCCATCTCCCAACACCAGACTCTGGTTCAAGTCCAAGGTACACCCAATTCCCCTAGCCAACTCCTCTGCTTTTTTCTGTCTCTCATGCATTTTCTTTTGCAACATTGGAAAATGTTTCATTGGCAAAGTCTCTCTGTAAGCTTTATTGTCAGAAGAATGAGAAACATTTGTTTTTGTTTTATGGCTCACATTTTGTTGGATAAACTTTTGTATTTCCTCCTTAGCCTGTTCTGCATCAAAAATGTCTTTGATCCACCGGGAAGAAAGTATTCTGAAGATAGTTGGATACAGCAGCTTGAATCTCACACTTGCCTTTCATCATTCCTTGATCACTGAGATAATTTTGCTTCTCTTCTGCCTGGTGTATAGTGAATAATCATTTAACACAAACACTGCACTGTCTCCAATTTTTCTTACATTGCCCTTCTACCACAGTTTTGTCAGGATTAACTATTTCTGCTGGTGTGATTGCATTTTTACTTGCCAGCAACTGGAGGTGTGAACCTTGGCTCTAGATGACTGTCACTGATGAAATGATGCCCTGACCCCATAATCTAAAATGGGAAAAAACAGTTGTGGATGGATGGATGGATGGATGGATGGATGGATGGATGGATGGATCGATCGATCGATGGATCGATGGATTGATGGATGGATGGATGGATTGATGAACTGCATCTTTACTGATACAGGCCTTGGCTGTTTTCTTATGGCCAGGTTTGGCACATGCACTCAATGTGTCCTTTCAGTTAGCAAATCCTGCTGTTGAATACCAGTCCAGTTGCTTATTTGTGCTTTCATAAAATTAATACAGTCTGTTACTTCCAGTTTCTCTGAAAGAGCAGAAAATCCCAGGTTTTCTCTACATGCTCTGTCTTCTAACTCTGAGATTTTTGAAACAGCTTTTCCTGAGAAGTCTCATACACAACCAGCCTTTTCTTCATTTCATCGTCTGAATTTTGCATGATTTGTGCAGTTTCAACAGTTGATATGAATAACTAGTTAAAACTTGTTCTATTTCTCCAGCCTTTTGTTATTTGAGTTGATATACTCCTTCGCTATTTTATTTACTTTAATCATCTCTGGGTACATTTGATTTATTTTTTTTCCTCTAAATTACTGGACGCAATCTCTGGTACCAATATTGGAGCTTGAACTGCTTTTTGCTGAACAGCTGCATGATTCTTCCCAGTCAGTGTTTTGTCTTCACCTTTTGTAGTTGATTTTTCAAACTCTAAATTTCTTCTTTCTGTCATCCAGGCAGTGTACTCTCTTGTCAGCAACTGAATTTTTACTCAAGCTGACAGAATTAGTAATTCTTATTTCTCAGTTTCTTTTTTCACACTGACAGAGCTGAAGTTAAGTTGTTGATTAGTGTGAGCGTGCAGCTATTTTTGAAGTCCACCAACAACATTTCGATAACCAGTCACAAGTAGTGAAAAAAATAACCTTGTTCTCACATTTCTCTTGTGCTTCTACCATCTGCATTGTAACAGTCTATTATAGGTTCATAGGTAAGTACTAAGCTATCTGCCCAAGGGCATTTATAAGCCTAGCCAGAATGTCTTGGCTTTCGCCACCCCCTTAGATTAGTTCCCTGTGCCTCTGTCCAGCAGAGCCATTAGTTCCCTGCGACACTGTCCAGCAGAGCCACTGCAGTGATCCCCGGGGTAAATTTTTTGTTTCTCATCCACCCATCAAGGTTTCTCCTGAAGAGTGTTAGGGAAGGGCTCTGCCTGATGTATATTGGAATCCTGTTCCAAAGCATGGGGAGTCTCTGGGATAGGAATCTATCACTCCAGCATGTCCTATTTATCATTGTGGTGAGGTTTATATCTCTAGAGCGTGTGGCTCTCCAGGATTTGTTTTTTTTTTAGGTGGAGCATGTCCATCAATTCTGGGTTGGACATGGCCTTGTATGTCAGGCAGAGATCACCTCTGAGTAAGCAGTATGCAACCAAGTACAGCTGGAGTTTCTTGAGTTGGGCTGCATAGGGCATTTGTTTGAGGCCAGTAATCCTCTTGGTGAGGTACTTTTGTGGTCTTTCCAGCTGTTGCAGGTGTCTTATAAGGTACATCCCAAATGGGGCATTGTATTCTATGATGGGTCTAATAAGTGATGAGTAGAGAGGCACAATAACCTCTTTTGTTCTAGATGAGAACCCTTTTGTGATTAGGTGGGCCATATAGAAGGATTTTCTAACCACCTTGGCAATATGATTATCAAAGGAGAGATTACTATCTGCTTGGGTCCCCAGATCCCTTATTACATTTTCTGTATTTAGGGGACTACCACATATGTGGTAGTTCATGGGTACTTTGTTTTTCCAAAGGGGATGACTATGCACATTTTGGCATTTAGCTTGAGGCCATGATTTTGACACCAGGTATCCGTCTCAGTGAGACCCATCTGGAGGGTGTCTGTATCAGCTGGAGAATCAGTTATGGCCCCTAGTTTGCAGTTGTCTGTGAACTTGGTCAGCCATAGTCCTCCTATGCTTGCCTGTACCTCTGAGAAGTATATACCGAACAGGAGGGTTCCTAGGACTGAGCCCTGGGGGATGCCACTTGTAACCAATTTAGGGTCGGATGTAGAGCCTGCAACTCTCACCATGTGGGTTCTATCCATGAGCCAGTTGGCAACCCATCCCATGATGTAGGGGTTTATGTTCAAGCTGGTAAGCTTGTCTATAATACTAGAATGGGGAATGTTGTCAAAAGCCTTTGTGAGGTCTAGGTAGGCTGTGTGGACCTCCTTTCCCTCATCTAATGCCTTGGTAACTGTCTCAAAGAAGTCCACCAGGTTTAGGAGGCATGATCTGCCCTTAACAAAGCCAGACTGGGTAGGGTCCAAGGTTTGGAGGTTCCCAATGTCTCTGTTAATGAGTTCCATGATGATGCATTCCACAGCCTTGCAGACCAGGCTAGTCAGGCTTATAGGGCAATAGTTCCCAGGGTCCGTTGTGGCTCCACCTTTGCGGAGCAGGATAACTGTTACTGTGCACCACTCTGTGGGTACGTAGCCTGTAGAGTCACAACCAATTCATAGAGTGTCCCCACTGACAGCCACTGCTATCTGTGGAGTTTACATGACAAAAGTAGAAATGAAAGTAGCTGTCAGGTCTTTCCTTCATATCACACATGCACACACTTATACCTACATACAAATTAAGATTCAGTGATCCTCTTAATACATGTTTTTGGAATGTAGGAGGAAACAAAAGCATCCAGAGAAAACTCATACAAACAAAGGGAGGACACATAGACTCCACACAGGAAACACGAGAACCTCTTAATGTGAGGTGGCAATTTTATCCATTGAGCTGCCACCACATTAACTATATTTTATTAAATAATCTCAGCTGGGGTTAAAATAATCATAGTCTGCATATGCAGCTAGTGCATCTGACAATTCTAACACAACAACAAAATTTTGATAACCAGTCAGAGCTGGGGCAAAACCCATCCTGATTCCTCATATGCCCCTTGTACATTTTGAAATCCAGTCATAGCTGTGTCAAAAATCATCTTAGTCCTCATATGCCCCATTGTACCCTGATATCTCCACCTCAACATCGACATTTTGACAAACAGTCACAGCTGGGGCATGTTTTACGATGCTTTCATCAATGTGACTCCCAACTGTATGTTTACTCTGAATTTTGGCATCTGAAGCTGTATTCTACTGCATCACAGCAGCACCACTGACATTTTAAAAGTTGCCCATTCATAACTACAGTCATAATAATGACATGGAGAATAAAATGTCCTGCGATAGCAAAATGAAGCCTGTACTCTTAACAGAACTGAAATTACATGTTTTAGTCAACAGGCATGGCCACCTAATACTGTATCACTGATTTTGACACCACAGGCTGCATGTTACAGTATGTGCATACCTGCCACTTCAGCATCTTGCTCTTCTGTCTCTGCAGGTGAACACACTGTATTGCACTTCCATATATATGTGCTACATGAGTCATATGTATATTTAAGTGTAATACTGAAATTTCAAATCAAAAACATTTCTGGGGATGGAATGCCACTCAATTCTCTCTCTTACCACAAGGGATTCTGCAGGCAAGGTTATGGTCAGCCAGTAAAATTAATAATGCATTGATGACTATAAGGGGAGGTTGCTGGTTGCCACTTATGAGTCACACCTTGCAGAATCAGGATCATACTGCCGTCAATGTGCATAGCCACTGATGTCTATGACAAATCAACTGTGCTGATATAGTGTGGACCATATCACTGAGACACATTCACCCAATGGACTATGGCCTACTGATGTGATAACTTTGGAGACACTGTCCTCCATATCTCTCAGCAGTATAATTGTTATACTTCATTCCCTAAAAAGCCATTGTATAGTGAGATAAAAATTAGACTATAAGTCACAATTCCACATACCCGACAACCTACAGACATTAAAGATCTTGTCAATGGCTCTTAAAAATTAGATATATCTGGCCAAATATCTGGACTACAAATTAGTTTAAAATTTTGCATACCTAATAGCATAACTCCTCCCACTTCTAGTAGGATTGTAAAATACCCCTACTCAAAAAACACAAGTTTAATGAGAAAAAACAGTAAAGCAATTAATACTAACTTTTTCTGTTGCCAATAATTGAACTAAAAGTTTAAGATATGCCAAGTGACTGCAGTTTTTATACAAGTAAGCTACAGCAAGTGATTGTTGTGCATAATATATTGTGTCATCTCAACAAATTCCACAAAACTGCTAATACCTCTAAACAGATTTCCACTCACATAGGGCTACAGAAAGGCTTTCTGCATCTGCCTGTAAATGTATTTATTATGCAGCATGTGCACCAAGGCAAAGTATTCATACTGCAAAGACATTCCCCCGGATTCCCTAATCTTCCATGCAGGACTAGTCTAGTCCTGCACGGAAGTGGCCATTTAGCAGGAGGACGGCAGCATGCCAAGCATATTAATGAAGGCGCACTGCCTGACCTCCTAATCCTACACAGAGCGTGGACGAGTGCAGGGGGCGTGTCTGAGAGCAGAGCTCTCAGAATAAATACGCCCTTGCAAAGTAGAACAGCAGAAACTGTAAATAAATGAGTGAGACTGCTCATATGTGTCCGCATATCCCCACCAACAGTCCCCCATGTGTACAACAGCAACAGGATATAAAAATAAAAAGAAGTAACCCCTGTAATTATTTTTAAAACTCAGAGTACAGCTAACCATAGGTGTGTGGGTGTGCCCATCGCTAAGCTACGGTTAAAGCAGCCTAAAAGGCTGAAGAGGATAACAAGGAAGGTATATGCAAATGAAGCAGCACAGCAATAGTGTAGTGGTCAGAGTATCCGCCTAAGGAACAGGCATTCCTGGTTCGAGTGCCACTGCAGCACATACCATTTTCCATGTGAAATCTGTATACGAACATTTATTTACATTTTATTGCTGCATAACCTACTAAATAACATTTAAATGTGAACTGGAGTACTGCATTAAATGCACATGTGAAGACTCAGTACCATAATGAATAAGTCAGCAGTAAGCAGGCGTAAGCACAGATAAGCAGTAGTAAGCATATGTAAGCACAAGTAAGCATGTGCAAGTGCATTTGGGCGGGGTGAAGCACCTCCAACACAGATTAAGCAAAAGAGAAGCTAACTGCGTGTATGACACTGTGACTGGAAGTCAGCAGTGCTTAACACTGCGCAAACCCGCTTACAACCACTTGAAAGTGCCTTAAGCACACCGTATCCAACAGCTGGCAGTCTGCCCAGCAAAAAAAAAACAGCCTCTGCAAGGCCCATACCCAGGACCATGCACACCATACATGAAACAATTTATCACTAAGCCATGCCAAATATGCAGAAATTGTATGTTGTCAGAAACATAACCCAAGCCCAGTCATGCAACAGTACAGAGAATGTATACCTACAGTTAGATGGGCGTGTGTCTGCAAATATATCACTAATTAAATGGATACAACATATCTATAGATGTAGTCACATATATATAAATATATTTAAATATCCATATATATATATATATATATATATATATATATACAAATATATGATGCAAATGCTGACAACTACACACACATATATATATATATATATATATATATATATATATATATATATATATATATATATATATATATGTCAACATATATATGTCCACATATACATATCAAGTGACATATGTACGCAGATATAGCTCTCCGTAGGTATATTCCAACATAGTTAGACATATGTAAGAGGTATATATGGCCAGACATCTATAGATACCAATGGAAGATGAACAGAAACATATATGTCCACATGCACCATCAATGGGCCTGAGAGGCTCCAAACAATATACGTCACGTACAAATTTGCATAACCCCCACTCAGCCAAACACATCCACCCTGCAATACACTACCAAGCTCATAGTATTGTATGTCTGTCATTGAACTGGGGAATTAAATCAGCCCTCTGCTATGTGTCACATGTCGACATCACATACCTCTCTCCCCCACCCACTAGGTGGGCTGAGCAGTACAGGCCCATCCAACCCAGGCCATCCCCAACTTATATATGCATAACCCACAGTTCTGCTTCCCCCCACCTGCAGCACACACACAGCCACCACCCCTACCCTGGTTACCGGCCCATAGCTACCACACCACCACACATTGCCCCCCCTCGGGACACATCCCGTATGATGTCCCAACCCAAGTATCCTAGGTGGGGCACATGCCGGAGACCATGCACATAGCCAGGGGTACCTATGTAACCCTGGGTGTAGACGAAGGTTGAATACCCAATGTTTGGGTTGTCCCGCATGGGACGAATGTATTCCTGGTACTAACAATAGATGTCACGTGTGACTCTGTGTACACTAACGGATTTAGTTGTAGGTATCGCAAAGCATACATGGCACACAAGGTTGGCTGGTATGCACACAAAACACAGTATCCAGCAATAACAGTCAACATTACCAGATATGTAGCTAAAGATTTAGAGGTGTAAGTGTTTGTATAAATACCCATAACTATATAGATATATACCTCCCCCTCTCTATAGTACAAATGTATGCATAAATAAATAGATATATAAATAAATACCCACATATACATATATACATATGCAGACACCCATACATCCATATGTCGTTAGATATATATACATCAATATATATATATATATATATATATATATATATATATATATATATATATATATATATATATATATATATATATATATATATATGTGTGTGTGTGTGTGTGTGTGTATATGCAGACATAATACATTATATATATATGTGTGTGTGTGTGTGTGTGTGTGTGTGTGTGTGTGTGTGTGTGTGTGTGTGTGTGTGTGTGTGTGTATGTGTATGTGGGTGTATGTAGATATACACAGATATACAGCTATGATAAGATTCAGCACTTAAGAATGACAAATGTTCACAGGCCATGCCAATGGAGGTGAGAGGCCCAAGCAAGAAACATGTAGCATGTAGTGTGAACCCCCCCCCCCCAGCCAGACAGGGGAAACATACAAACAAACCCACAAACAATGTAAGCAATCCACTGCTCCCCAGACCACAGGCAGGATACAACCTGGGGGGGGGGACACAGTGGGCCCGAGAAGTCTAATCTTGGAACAGAGACAGGAACGTCCCTTGCGGGACACCCCAAAAATTGTCTTGTTATAAGAGGAAGCCCGTGCAATGACCTATCAAGACGGGACATGTACATACCCGGACTACAAGGGTGGGAAAGCCTGATGACCCATGGGTCGAGACAACGTATGAGATGGGTCCTGTGAAGTGGGGAATGGGCAGTGTGTAGTGGTGTGTTTAGACCCGACCTGCACCCAGAGTAAGGATGAGTGCTGTAGAGGAGGTGTGGAGTGCTGTAGAGGAGGTGTGGGTGGGGAAACTATGGGTATGTAATTATGGGTCTAGGCGTGTAGGTGTTTGCTGGAGTGGGTCTATTCAGACCGCCCCAGGGATGTAAGCAATAGTGTTCAGACACTCCCGCTATGAGTACCACTCCAGCACAGTCTATGTTACATGGCAAAGAACAGTATAACCAGATGTAGATGTAAATATGCAGAGGTATGTGTGTGTGTATATATAACCATAACTACATGCAGATATACCTCTCCTCTCCATAGTACAAATGTATACATACAGAGACAGACAAATATTTAAATACTCACATATATATATATATATATATATATATATATATATATATATATATATATATAATATGCAGACACCCATGCATCCATATGTTGTTTTTTTATATATATATATATATATATATATATATATATATATATATATATATATATATATATGTATATACTGCAATACACACACATATATATATATATATATATATATATATATACAGATACATATACATATACAGATATATATATATATATATATATATATATATATATATATATATATATATATATATATATATATATATATATATATATTATATGTGTGTGAGTAAATATACACATATATATATAGCTAGGATATGATACAGCAGTTAAGAATTACATATGTTCACAGGCCGTGCCAATGGGGGTGAGGGCCCAATCAACAAACGTGTAACACGTAGTATCAACCCCCCTCCCAACTAGACAGGTGAAACATACAAACACACAATAAAAGTAAACAATCCACTGTTTCCCAGACTACAGGCAGATTACTACCAGTGGGAGAAACCCGCTAAGTCTAATCTTGAAACTAAGACAAGAATGTCCCTTGTGGGACAACCCAAAAATTCTATGATTTTCGGGTTTCCAGCCATTACACAGATGTCTAGTGGCAGGGAACTCATGTTCTCGGACTACAAGGTTGGGGAAGCCTAATGATCCATGGGGCGAGACAACATACGTGATGAGTCCCGAGAAGTTGGGAGTGGGTAGTGTATACTGGTGTGGCCAGACCTGACCTGCACCTGGAGTAAGGAAGAGTGCCATAGAGGAGGTGTTGGTGGAGAACTATGGGTATGTAATTATGGGCCCAAGTTGCAGGTGTTGGCTGGAGCCATTCTATGTATACCACCCCAGGGATGTAAGCAATAGTGTACAGTGGGCAGACCCGACACTTAACGAGCAGCCATGCCAGGTACGAATCCCACAGCAGCAATGTCTAGTTTACAGGACAATGGGTGGAATAACCAGATGTGTCGTTGCAAACCCACTAAATGACACCAATGAACACATGGTCACAACACCCCACTGTAGGCATGTAAGCTGAACTAATTGGCATCACAAGGTATTATTGCTGTCCAGACCTCTCAACTGTTCCTGATCTTCAGGGACATCCCTGATTTAGACTCCAATTGTAGGTCTGTCCCTCTTAATCCCTCTTAAAACTGGTGACTGCTGAAGAAAAGGTGGTGAATTGCCCTTAATAAATATTGATAGTAATTCAGAGTTATAGATGCTTTACGTCAGAAAATCTATATTAATCCACATTCTCTTATTCTGCAAATGTTTCAAGGTAATAGTACAAATATTTAAAATATGGCCCTGATTGTCTCTGATTATTTGAGGATATGTCCCTGATTCTGTTGAGATTTGTCTCTGATCAGTTGAGAGCTATGTCGCTGTCATCACCCCCACCCAGGGGTGTGATTGTCCAGACCTATCCCCAAATGCAGGGTATATACACAGCTGTCACTGTAGAAGAAATGGCCAGCTGTGGACCTTCCCGTCAGCCGTCCTGCACATCCCTGGACATGTCCCCACTATCAGCCCCTCTGTGTGGCCCAATAACACCACTTACCTATTGACCCCTGTTGCATTTGTAGTAATGTTCACAGTCACAAGTAGATGACACTCTCCACACAACTATATTGGCAGAATCTGGAACCCCCAACCCAGAGGTATTACCGCAGCTGTCCTAGACTACACATGTAAATAACACATGAAGGGAAAACCCAAGCACACTTGGATCACCACCTGGCAAAGTCCCCCACCCCCCAACACTCCAGATCCCTACACCAACTACTGACACTGACATTTCCTGTCCTGCCTCGCATACATATCCCAACACCCTGCAAACCTGCACTACCACCTCCCCACTAATCAGTTGAACAGCCTACTAAACAGTTAAAATGTCCCCCCATCAACCTACCCACCTACACCTCCACTATTCACATCTACTCTACAACACAGGTATGGCATAATTAAACCTAACCCAAACATTTGAGTGTAGCCTAACCAGAAATGCTAAACTGGAATTCCACTTAATCTTACAATCACCTTCGTGAACAGTCATACCTGACATGTACACCTGACTTAAGCATGTATAATACCGACATGTACATGAAGTAGCACGGGGGTATGTGGCAGCAAGCGGGAATACGCCTGTGTGGGCAGCGGGTAAGCAATGCCCACACTGGTTAAGCAATGTGGAGGCCAACCCAGTTTAAGATGCCGTAACCAGAGGTCAGCAGGTCTGAGCCCAGCGCAAACCCGTGCAAACTGCTTTAAAGTGCCTTAACCACTCTGCACCCAATGGCCCATGTTCTACCCATCAACAAAATAAACTGCCCCTGCAAGGCTCGAACTCAGGACCCTGTACACTATAGTCACAGTAGTCAAACACTAAGCCATCATAGCAATACAGATGAATGAGGTATCAGCAAACTAATCTTCACCACAGGAAAATCAAAACAAACATGTGAACTGAATATATGTACAGTGTGAAGTGGTATAACCTGTCACATAATATAAATTTGTGAACTGGAGTACTGCAGTAAGCATAGATGTGAGGTGTTATTGTAATAAAGTGTAGAAGTCTCCAGGTCCCTATACAGTGTATGTACACATGAATCATGGATACCAGACACATATATAACCTGTAATGAAGAATAAATCACTGCCAAAAGGCAAATACACTGCAAATTAACTATTAAGCAATGCTAACAGCAGCACAGCTCAACTTAGTAAGAGTAAGCAATGTGTAGGGGAGCCAATCCAATCTGCCTAGCGGTATACCCCTTTAAGCAGTGACAACCTTAGGTAAGCAGGTGTGACCATAGCTTAGCCTTTTCAAACCCAGCCAATCATGGAACAGTGTGGGTAATTGGCTGTATTTAAACCACACAGGCGCGAATACATTCCATAACTGGTTGTAGCTTCCTAGTGCAGGCAGAATGGCTGGTGTGGGTGAAGGGGGTCTATTTTATTTACACGAAAGCTTAAAACAGCGAATGCATATGCATCAAACCATATGCATTGAACCGAGAAACCATCGAAACACAATAAAAACGGAACTACACAACAGACATGACATGTAATAGTTGCATCCCCCACACCCCCTGCTACTTAAATATACCAATTCTGAGATCACACTACATTGAAGTAAACGGAAATCTCCACCTACGGAGATTTCTGTTTACAGTTTCCGACAGTTCGCACTTTCGATGCATATGGTTCAATGCATATGCATTCACTATTTTAAGCTTTTGCTTAAATAAAGTAGGCCCGGGTGAAGGCACTCCTTTTAGAGCACAGCACTAGGGCATCCAGGAGTAGAAAATCATGGTATGGCTCCTGGTAAAACACCATGAGGAGAGACTACTTCAGTGCCAGTACCAGGGCTCGCAGTATAAAACAGAGGCCTGGGACAGTCTCGCCCGTGACCTCACCAGTGCCACAGGTATCTTCCAGACTGGTGAGCAGGTCAGGCACCACCATGATGACCTGAAGCAGCGGAGGGAGGATGTACTGGAACAGTGGATCCAGGAGTCTCGGAAGATGGCTAATGCCCCAGTACTGAGTAAGTACTCATTCCACTAAGTAGTTAAGAATTGCCTAGCTTGTGTATACTATGGATAGGTATGGCTAAATATCACTGTATTCCTCCGACAGCTGCAGATGAGAGGGCTGCAAACCAGCAAGCCCATGATGCTAGGTTGCAAAGGCTGCATTGCGTGGCAGGTTAGTAATTAGTTTGCATGTATTGCCATAACAAATAAATATAAGAGCCTCAAAAAGTGTTGTACTAGTAGAAATAAATGTGTAATAGTCTGTGAATAAAGGCATAACCCCTCGAGTGCTTCTGTTTACCCTTCTGTCATATGTTGACGAACTGTTGCATACTATAAATAGTACTGTTGTAGTTTAAACAGTGTCACCCACACTGTGGTATGCAAATAAAATGTGTATGAAGTCCTGCATAACAATGTTGGAAGTGCCAAGAGATCAGTCATATTGTACAAGTGAGGGGAGACCTAGACAGAAAACAGTAGACAACTTTACATCAATTCCCTGATAGCACAGTGTTCTGTGATGTTAGCTATAATTTTTGTCACACACAGCAGGGGTTTGAATCCTGGGAGTGCGACTAAGTTGAATGCATAACCATACCCCACAACTGTACAGATTTTGTAGCAATGGTCAGATAGAAAGCTGTATGCATAATTACACCCAACAACTGTACAGAATGTGCTAGAATGTTCAAATTGAAGGTTGTATGCTTATTCATACCCCACAACTGTTCCAATCTGTCCAGCGTATCCAGAGAAATGGCCCATATCACCAGCCTTGCACCCCGTTCCCCTGAAAACTCAGTGTGATGATCCAAGAAATGTAGGCAACTGACAATGACATATAACTGATAGCCAAACGTGTACATAATCATAGTATATATATGAAAACAAACCTGTTATTCTAGCACCTCACCCAAAGTGTATGACAGCAATTCTCAACATATGTTGCATTAACACCTGCATCCTGTCACGCCTGTATGTAAGACACAGGTCACGTATATAATAATCTGTAAACATAACAGTGTACAATATAAGGCTATTGGGTAGTGTAATAATACATGTAAGGGAAAGATCACTGCAGTGACTAAGAATGTTGTGAAACTACAAGGATATATTAGTTGTTAATTGAACTCTCTCTCTCTCACCCCTACCATATGTGCATAATAACCCAATGACACTCCTCAACTGGTATGTGTACACAACAAACATTTGTTGGGCCATATGTCCTAATGGTTTATAAATATTCACATATGTTTCTATGCATGAGCCATGTTAAAATCCACCCATACTGGTGGCCTGTTGCCATCAATGAAACCCGCATGCTCTTGTAATGGCCACTGTTGTTCCATATATGCATGTGTTCTGCTTGCTCTGCAACTGTGTTAAATGTGGTGTTTAGGGTTAATAGGAATACCTATGCATGCTGTTATAACTAATCCTGAATGCTGTTAACTGTTACTAACCCATATCTGTCATAAACCTGCTACAACATAGCTCGTATGGGAAGGCTGGTTCCAGCGGACCCACTTGTCCCACCTCAGCTGGCCATGGCACCGGGCACCAGCACATCTGGGACCCAGCCAGGGACCTCCTCCTCCATTGGGCCTGGGCTGCAGGAATTGGGGTTCGGCCCCCGCTAGGAGTGGGCGTGGAGGGGAACCTGTCACCTGTCAACATGTCCGGGCCATGGTGCGTAGGGAACTTGATCTGGAGTTTCGAGACTGGCTATTCAAGCTTTAGGGCTGAGTGGCGCAATTAGAGGGTGAACCTGCTCCTCCTACACAGCCCTCAGCACAGCCACCTTTAGGGCCATGAAGGTGCTGTGGTGACTGCCCATGGGTGGGGACCTCAGTCTCACTATTTCCAGTTGGGGGCTCATGGGCTTGCAACTTCGAAACACCCCTCCCTCTCCAAGGTGTTTACCCCCACATGTGTCATATACTGCCACTGTATGCATCTTGTTTGTCTTGTCTGCTAACCTACCCAACCTACCTCTCCAAATATACCTACTACCCCTCCCCAGCATCCCACTCTCACCTGAAAAAAACAAAAGGGCAATCTGCTCCCACAAAAAATCTTGCCCCATACATAGCTGTCCATTTTGCACACATGTCCACTGGATACATGTAATCTGGTTTAATTGGCATCGCAATGAATATATGTTGTCATCACCCCTCTCCTATGGGTTTTAGGGTCCAAATGTACCTCCAAATTCAGTGTATATGCACAGCTGTTGCTGTAGAAGAAATGGGCAGCTATGGACATTTCCTATACCCTTCCTGCACATGCCTAGCTATTTTCCCTACTGTCTTACCCTCTTTGTGCCCCTTTTTTCACCACTTTCCTATCAACCTCTTTTTCTTTTCTTTTTAAGGAATTAGCATGGGGGTAAGCAGCAGTAACTACTTTTAAGCAGCAGTAAGTGGGTTTGCGTGGGGGTAAGCTATGCCTACACAGGTTGAGCAATCCCGAAGCTAACTGAATGTGAATAAACATAAGCGAAGGTTAGCAGTGCTTGCCGTCATGCAAACACGTGCAAACCTGCTTACAACTGCTTAAAAGTGCCTTAATCACTCTGTATCCAAAGGGCCATGTTCTGCCCAGCAACAAAATAAACAGCTCTTGCAAGGCTCAAGCCAAGGACCATGCACACATTAGACAAAGTGATGTACCACTAAGTCATGAGAGATACACAGAAATGCAATGTTCTCAGACACATATCATCCAGTCCTGTCATGCAACAGTACAGATAATGTATACCAGCACCTAGATGTCTGTGTGTGTAATGATATTAAAATCTAAACAGATACAACATATATATATATATATATATATATATATATATATATATATATATATATATATATATATAGTTTTACTAACTTGATATGCATACATATCACTATATATGCACCTGTGTGCATGCATATGCCTAAATCGACACATATATGTGTCTACATGTACACAGCATGTTACATATGTGTACGCAGATATATATCTATGTAGGTATATATGGACATAGTTATAGATATGTTAGCAGATATCTATATCTGTATAGGTATATATGGCCACACATCTGTAGATAGCAATGGCAGATTAACAAATACACATATGTCCACATGCACCATTAATGGGGTTGAGAGGCCCCACACACTATATGTCTTGTACGAATAGGCATCCCCCCCAGAGCCAAACATGTGCGCCCTGCAATACACTAGCAAGTACAGTCTGAGTCTGCCTCCCATAGGACATGTAATATGTGGAAGCCATTGACATCCCCAGGATACAGATACACAGACACAGATATGCAGATACAGATATATATATATATATATATATATATATATATATATATATATATATATATATATATATATATATATATATATATATATATATATATATATATATATATATATATATATACATGTGACTACACATACACATGCAGATATATGTACAGTAAGATACATATGTAGACGGTGAACACAATATGGAACAGACACTATGCCTACAGTTAACACCTGAACAACTGGACACTGTATGGGCCACACATACAAATGTCACTTGTTGCCTGCAACATATGATCATAGAAAGGTCATAGGAAAGACACCAGACACAGGTTTGCAGAAATGGGAATCCTTTAATTGTGTACTGTAACAGTTCTATATGCCATGTCATACAGCTGTTCAGATACTGACAACCATATAAACAGAGTACTGCAACTGTGAAGCAGTTACACCAATACAGTAGTCTGGAAAGGTTCACAACTGTTGCTGCCCAGGCCAAGCCCTTCAGATTGTACAATAGTGAAGACAGACTGGGCCACATGATACCAAAAAATCAGCAGTATGTACTGCAGATGTGTAGTTCAGCAGCCTCTATCTACACTCTGTACAAACTCAGTAGGAGGTAAAGACGTTTTGTGATCAAATGGGTTGTAACTGGTACATAACAAGGCATAACTGACACCATCATGAGCACACCGACAAACAGAACAGTCTGTATGGCAGGAGGCAGTAGGCTTGCAGTATGGGGATTACTACATGTAAGTAATGTCAGTATAGGTGAAGTATATGGTATTGTACAGCCAGATACCTTGTGGCAGCTCATCTCTGATACCCCCACATTTTGTAACAGCCTAGGTCATTTATGGTGCTCCCCACCTAGACTCAATAATACAGGCCCATATACCACTGTTACATACACTGGCCTCTGCAGTGCATAAGGACACACATTTATTGTGTAGGTGACGCCCACACATATATGGCCCCAGCCCCACTGTATGTGTGGGGGGTACAACAGCAGTGGACTGATGGCAGCAATGGCAGTGTGATATACTCACAGCCCACTATAGAACAACCCCCAACAGCATGACATATGTGCAAAGCTTGGTATGTAGAGGCAGAGGCTGGCACACAGGCACATATGTGGAACACTGTTGCCATACACTAAACAAGGTGCTGGTGTTACAGGATAATCTCCAACATACCCTTAGTCAGGGAATTGAGGTTAGAAACAGAAATGGATGTAGCCATGTACTGATAGCATGCAACACACACACTGCCAGTGTAATATCTGACACAGGACCTGTGTGGTGGACGGACATCACATGATAGGCATACCTCTGTCCAGCAAGAGGATAGGCCCACAGTAGTGAGCTATGCAGATAGACTGCATTCCAAGGTAGACTATTATGTACAAACACACATACACCCTGTAACACCAGTACTATACAAAGCATAACACAACTCTACTCATAGTCTGTCTGTAGTTCCTGATCCTCCTACAACTATGTGGCCGCTCCGAGTGTGCAGGTTCTTCTGTAAGAAGTATTTCTACCTGCTGTCCATAATACTGATGCCCACACACAGGAAGGATGTCCATCACACAAGAAATGTAAAGGGACCATGCCCATATGCTGTAGGGATTTATAGTGGGTAGTTGCCATGACAGTGGTAATCGGAAGTAGTACACATGTGTAGATATATATATATATATATATATATATATATGTGTGTGTCTGTGTGTGTATATATATATATATATATATATATATATATATATATATATATATATATATATATATATAGATGTGTGTGTGTATATATGTATATATATATATATATATATATATATATATATATATATACGGCTATCTGGATAAGTATATGTACATATATGTCCACCATATGTCCTGGACATGGAGTGTAGCCCTACCCCAGCCCCTGTAGTCCTAAAGTCATAGTGCAAGGGGATGTCAGGTATGTATAGCAGGTATATAACTAGACTATTGCTACTGTCATTGGGATTGTCTTCACAGACATGGTGTGTGTGGAAGGTAACATCTGCTCATAACATGTGTGCCATTGGCTACTGACAGACATTCTAAGGAAATCATTGTAAAGTACTGCTGCTAGCATGTAATGCCCCTGTGGAGAGCAGCAGAGATATTGGCCAATATATGTGGAACTTTGGACACACCCTGTACAGTCTAGAGGTATACACATAATCCCTTAGTGCACATCATGTGTACCAGGCCTGACAATATAGATGTAGACAGCCATGTAGATGGGTATAACACATAACGACTGGTATACATTTGCCACCATAGGTTTTGGATTCACAGTCCTGCCTGGCCTGACACATAATGACTTTTGGTACAGGGGTGCCATGGACACATACTACCCACTAGAAATTGACACAAATCTGTACAGCATCCCACTGCTCTGTCTGACATACATGACATTGAAGGGATGCCCGGCAGCAGTACATCTGGCAAGTATCTGCACATGATATCTCACTGGGTTAGTACACTAGGCTGCTAGGCATGTAACAATGCACTGTGCAGGCTACAGGCAGACTGGCTCAGCACTGGCCTACATCTCATATGGGGGAATGCACCTGTACCTGCATATTTAGCAGGCTCAACAGCCATGTCACAGCACAGGGTAAGATACACCTGTGTGAAAGTGCATAGCCACAACCAATGTGAACACAGCCACAGCCACATATGGTAAGCTAACATATTATTACAGTATATGGACTATCTGTTCTACACCATCCTCATATGTGCCACTCACAGAATGACCCTACATATGCTGGGCTGCCTCACAGTTTGGTCTGATGGCTGTCTGTGGTATGGGACATGTGTGTGTATGGCCCTACAAACCTGTACGGCAAAACAGTACCATATAGTAGGGCAGCATATAACATCAGACAGAAGGGGAGCTAGAACAATGACATCTACCACAGTTTGTACATAGGCTAATATACATATTAACAATACACACACTGCTGACATTCACCCTCACTACACAGACCTCAGTACTGTACAGACATCCACAGAATGTCCACATTATGTCATGAAATATAACCCCTACTGTACATGACGTGTGTAGCAATCTGATATATCACTGGCTTGTTATCAGATATGATGACACTATTTATGGTGTACAGCACATATGCACCACTTCATTCACGACATATGTACAAAGGTTGACAGAGGTGTGGCTGACAGCACATACACAGGGCCAGTATAGTCATGTTGCTGTGATAATCTCATAAATTTACCATTGTAACAGGGTTTGTTGCAACATATGTCCTATGAGGGATATGAAGTCAGTAACTGTCACGGACTTCACCATCTACAGACTGCAATTCTCACACTACCTTCTGCATTCCACAGACAGATGTACTGTTGCTAACACATGTAACCAAATGCACAACACTGCCCAGTCTGCAGATGACCCTGCAGATGGGGATTCCTCATGTACATGGCACTGACATGGCAAGTATTGAGACATGTATGACAGGCATATCCAGACAAACACTGTTAAACCAACATTACTCCAAATGCAGTATAGCAGCACTTACAGTCTGTAGTCAGGTCAGGCACATCCCCCTCCTGTTCGTTGCCCTCTTTCCACGGTGCATGTTGTTAGAGATAAATACCCAATCCATCTGAGATGCTCTTTGCCAAACAACAAATCTAGTTCCTGCTCACAGTGACTGAAAAGGGCCAACACTGCCATGATGTTCCAAGGTATTGGAGTGTGTTTCCATGCCTTTGGCTATGGGGATGTTACCACAGCTGTTCCACATTCAGTCAGCTAGGGGATGGCTGAAATTCATGCAAAGGCCATCAGCTGATCATGAGCATCACTTAAAATACACATACTGCTGCCTAAGTAAAGCAGGTGTGGGCCTCCACATCCACCAGAGAGGGGGTGTGGGAGACAGACAGAGGCAAATACATGTCAGGGAGGGGTGGGAGAGTAAAACTGAAACATGCTTGTGTCACACACCTACCAGCACAGGGTATCAAACCCATGACAACTCTGTAGTGCTATCACAGTTTGATGTAGTTATTGGATGCGCCACATGGGTTACCTGCTGTGGAGCACTCAGAACATATATGTGATGGTGAGTGACATTTGCAACAGGGATACGATAGATATATGGTAGGTGACGTACACATGCTTGTCTGCATGAACAGGTGCCAGCGTCATCACAGGCACACTCACACAGGGACACACACACACAGTGACACACATGGCAGAGCCAAGAGTGCAACTCATCACTAGTGGGATTGCCACAACACATCAATGTGCAGGTATCACATGCACCACACTGGTCATACGGAGGTCCTATGGGCAAGGAGTATAAAGAGGTGACAGACATCCAACAGCATGCTTCAGTATGCCCTGGGGGGTTGTAGTGAGCGTGGATGTGGACATACGCACCATACAACACACAGGGTGCCAGTTCTGACATGCCTGGGTGCATGTCTGCACGGGAGTGTGGTGGTCAACTGTGCCAGCAATCTGTACAAGAGTAGGCGATGGGTATACTTGGCATCAGGCCACATGACAATAGTCTGCATTGTGGCTCAGGCCTGTAGTTTCTGCATTAGCCCACACAATGGTGGGTATTGCATCCCCCATCCAGTCACCTGGGTGACTATTGTGTGTGGCCAATGTTGTGCATCATTTGCCATGTATGTGTTCCTTAGTCCATGATGCGGATGGTGTCAGGGATGTGCACACCTCCCACATGCATGTACAGTGACATGTGCTACTGTACCTGGGGTGTCTGGCCCATGTTGTGAACACATATTATCATCAGATGTGCCAGTCTTTCCCACCTGTGGCAGGAACTGGTAATGGGCAGCAGGTTTACCCTGCACCTACATTGATAGCATGCTAACAGCATTCCCTGATGTCAGTGTCATCTGTCCATACAGGGCATGTTGTCAGGCATGGTATGTCCGTTGTGAGTCACATGTGAAGGCTCCATAGGTGGTGCAGGTGTCCATTGGGAACATGGTGGAGGTGCACTGTCTGCATGTACGTGTATATTGGACAGATGGTCAGGGTGACATCCCCTCTGTAGCCCACTGCTATCACTGCATAGTTACTATCAGTGGACAATATGCAGTGTACTACCCACATATTGGCTGTTGCCTAGGCATGTGTGTGCATATGACACATGGGTTGAGTGTGTGCTCTGGGTAATAGTGGGGTTGCTAACTGTGATTGGCTGGCCTTGATGTCACATGTATGGGTATGGCTTTGCACACCAGCCTCTCAGCTAATTTACATCTGTTATCCCTGTATGGTTGACATTGTGATATATAGTAGGGCCACCATAAAAGAAATAGGCAAAATCCCTTCACATTGGCCCCACTCACAACCACCTCTACACAGGATACAAGTTACACACACACCTATCATGTCTGGGAGTATAACTCCTACTAAATTAGTTTATTACACTACAGCACTACGCAGTTACAGTATGCGCCGTGGACATTACTGAAGTACTTCTTCCCCAAAGGTGTATTTCACAATGAATGACATCAGCAGGATTACCAAACTAGGGTATGTCAAATGTACTGCAAGTGACTAGCCTAAAATGCATTGCTCCCTACACAGACAGTGAGACAAACACGAAACATCCACAACCTACATATGTGGATATTGAACCCCTGACCAAGGCCTATATCATACTACAGCATGGAGCAGTTATAGGTCACACCACAGGGATTACTACAGAACTTTTTCTACAAAGTTGTATTTCACAATGAATGACATCAGCAGGATTGCCAAAGTAAGACATTCAAAATGTACTGCGAGTGAGTAGCCTATAATGCATTGCTTCATACACAGACATTGAATCACACACAAAACATCCAGAACTGCAATGGGTGGAGATGGAACCCTACCACAGATCTAAATCACACTACAGCAGTACACAGTTACAGGAAGTGCGACAGAGATTACTGAACAACAACCTTCCCAGAGGTGTATTTCTAGGTGGGTGACATCAGCAGCCTTGCCAAAGTTGAGTATATTAATTCTACGGAGTGTGAGTACCCTAAAAAGCATTGTTCTCTACTCAGTCAAAGACAGACAGAGCCACACGGATTCACAGATACATACAGTTGCTAGGTCTGGGGGTGGAGCTTCTACCTAACTACATTATCTCACTATAGCAGTACGCAGTTACAGGACTCACTACGGAGATTACTGGGTCATGACTTTCCCAGAGGTGTATTTCTAGGTGAGTAACATCAGCAGCCTTGCCAAAGTTGAGTATATGAATTGTACGGAGTGTGAGTAGCCTAAAAAACATTGTTCTCTACTCAGTCAGACACACACAGACAGTTGCCAGGTCTGAGGTTAGAACACCTACATAACTACTTTATCATACTACAGCAGTACGCAGTTATAGAACACACTGCAGAGACTACTGGACTATGACTTTCCAAGAGGTGTATTTCTAGGTGAGTGACATCAGCAGCCTTGCCAAAGTTGAGTATATGAATTGTATGGAGTGTGAGTAGCCTAAAAAGCTTTGCTCTCTATTCAGACACACAGTTGCCAGGTCTGGGATTAGAACACCTACTTAACTACTTTATCAAACTACAGCAGTACCCAGTTACAGAACACGCTACGGTTACTACTGGACTATGACTTTCCCAGAGGTGTATTTCTAGGTGAGTGACATCAGCAGCCTTGCTAAAGTTGAGTATAGGAATTGTAAGGAGTGTGAGTAGCCTAAAAGACATTGCTCTCTACACAGTCAGACACGCACACAAACACACACAATTGCCAAGTCTGGGCTTAGAACTACTACCTAACTAGTTTATCGTGACAGCAGTACGCAGTTATGGGATGTGCCATGGCGATTATTGAGCTACAGCCCTCCCAAACATGTATTTCACATTGGATGACCTCAGCAGGCTTGTCATAATACTGCTATGGAGAAGGCAGTGTGTGCATGGGCCATAACCCATTCATTTAGGGGTTGACATGCCACATGCGGGCACACATGGGGTCATATGTCACAGGTACGTGTATACAGCTACTAGATGACTACTTTCTTGTACAGTCATGTTGCACAGCTGGCACGTGCACCACATAATCTGTCATGCTGACAGATACTGGTGGCTAGTATCTGCAGTGAGTGAAATCTGCACCTCATGTGTTTGGGGCCCTTTGGCTGTGTGCTGGGTGGACAGGCCCGGATGGCTCCTTGTCACGGTCACCCTCTTCCACACATCTATGTCCATCTACCTTTGGCTTATTATACTGTGTTGTCCTTACAGATATGTCTGTATTCCTATCCACTGTGTGTGCAAGGCGGGAGTGGTGCATACGGACATGTGTCTGCACTAAGAAATGCGACTGCCAGATATGTCTGGTCCACTGGTGTTTGCAGACATGGCCTTCATGTGTTTAAGTGTGTGAGCATGCCCAGTATGATCTCTCAGTATGTTGTTGACTGACATTGCCTTCATTCCTCTAAGTGTGTGTGCATGCCCAGTATATTGCATGTGTGGATCAAGTCCAGGTAGTTTGTGCTACGGTGCTGACCTTTGTGTTGTACACCGACTGGTAGCATGCTGTGTCTGCAGGGTATCCATCGGTCATTTGGCAATGACTGTTGCTACATTTCTGCATAGTGGGGGGGGGGCACCTGACTGTTTCTTCATGTCTACACAGGAGTGGGGGGGGCACACCTGACTGTCACTATAAGTGTACGTTGGATGGGGGGGGGCACACCTGACATGTGTACACATTTGCTAGGACTGTACTGGTATGTCAGGTACTCCAGTTCAGTTTGTAGTCTTACCTATCGTGCCAGCTAGAGGCATACCAGTGTACTACAGATCTTAGCTTTAATTGCCTAAATATTAGTTTCTGACTTCCTAGCCTTCACAACTTACATCCAACTGCCTGGCCTGCTGTAGTCTGTCTGTGTAGGCCCAGGGGAGGGGGTTACCCATAGGGCTCATTCAGTGGCCATAGTACAGCATTTGTTTGTGCTTGTTTACACCTGTCCTGCTGGTTGAGACTGTTGTTGGGTATGGGAACCTTCCTGACTGGCATGTGTGGGTCTTATGGACACACATGTCACTCAGACCATTTCCTGCAGTGGGTTTTGTCACCCTGTGTAGAACTGGCTACTATGGTGACTCCAGTATGTGTTACAGATGTCATGGTGCCACTATGGGTGTCTACTGTCTGCTGCCTTAACATTCGGTCACCTAATTCCCTTGCATGCTCACATCCATTACCATAGCTACAGGTAACAACACATTCTACTCCATTTGGCAATTGGCAGGTTGATTGACTTACCTTGAGGGTGTCAGACTTGAGGATGGTGCTGGAGGGCTGCCTATGTCGGATTCACATAGTACACTTCCTATACATGGCTGAGCACAGGTAGTGTCATGTTTGGCATCCCTTTTACTGTCTGTGTGAGTGAGAGAGAGGTGTCATTCCCTGGGTCCCTACTGTGTCAGTGCATATTCTATGCATTGCCTCTTTGCCAAGGCCAGGGCATACTGGGCATGCCTCCTTCTGCCTACTGGGGCAGGCGCAGGTTGTTCCTCCTCTGAGTCACTCTGTGCTTGTACAGACCTTGGCATTGGTGGGGCCCTGCCCCATGCTGTTCCTGCTGCAGCTGTTTGTGCAGGATAATATTGTGTAGCATAGCACATACCATAACACTTTGGGTACATGTTGCTGCTGAATACTGCAAGGCTCCACCAGATGTGTCCAGACACTGGAACTGTGTCATGATCATCACAAACACATGCTCTATTATATGTCTGGCCTGTGAGTGTGCCTCATTATGGCATTGATGTTCAGGTGTGTGTGCATTTTTGATGGGTGTCATCAGCCATGGCTCCAGTGTGTACCCAGCATCCACCACTAGGTGATTGTAGTGGATGTCCACATTGGCAAATCTGTGGTACAGCTGCGTCAGATGCCATATGTGTGAATCGTCATAGCTTCCAGGGCAGCCAGCACACACATTCATTATAATGCCTTGGGCATCACATACAACCTGGCAGTTGATGGATGGGGATGCCCCTGCGGTTGATGTAGGTCCTACCCTGCTCACCGGGAGGTGCTTTGATACATAAGTGCGTGCAGTCTATAGCACTCACTACTCCAGGTTATTCTGCTATTTCATGGAAGAGATGCATATTGCTGGTCAACACCTCACGTGTGTTGAGGAAATATACATGCTCACTGGCATGTGCTGACATGGCATCTAGGAACTGATGGAATACTTTGGATGCCTGTGAGATGCCCATAATATACCCAGTTGTGCTTTGGGAGGTATCTGTGGCTAGTATACCTAGGCCTACACATACCTTGGTATTCACTGGGATGGGTTCCCTCAGCCAGTTTGGTGTGTCAGGTGTGGCTGGCACAGCTGAACAATTTGCTGTAGGAAGTCTCTGTCCACCCTATAGCACTCCACTATCTCCAGCTCATGTGGCTCCTGGTAGGTTTCCCTGGGTCTGTACACTCTTCTCTGTCCCCTCACTGTGGGTTGTTCAGCAGCATTCACATCCTCACCATCCTCAGCCTCTTGCACATGCTGTTCTATGTTGCCTGCTGCAGCCCTTCTTATTTTGTAAGTTTGTTTGTTACAATTTCCCCGCTTGTATACACCAGTGGTGTAGAGTGTGGAAGGTGTTTCCTTAGTTTATATAAGTGTTCTGGGCTGGGCTGGTCTGCTGCTTGTGTAATTGGATGATTGTGATACATTTCACCTGTCAGCTCAGCTAGTTCTCCTTGATTACCTTCCTACTGCTGTTTTCCTTTCCCATTGCCTCCCTGTTTAAGACGGTGTGCGTGCCACACAAATGGAGTGCTCAAATGTGCACAGAGCTGCTATTTCCTGGTTTAACTTCTTTTTCCTTCCAGTAAAACCCGGTGCATGGCATGCACATCCGCTTACACTTTGGAAAGAGTGCTAGATAGGTTTAGACACGCCCCCTAGCTTAGCTGTGCTAAGCTAGGAGCAATCCCGAGCCATACGGCTCCAATCCACTTACAGTATGCCTGACACCCCCATGATGTCACCTTTATCCTAGTCTTGCACCCAGCTATTTATACTCTTACACTCTTGGGACCTGACTCACACCCTGGGAAAGACTGGGATTCAATATCCTTCACCTCATTTGCATAGGATTGCCTGCTAATGCATAGTTACATGTCCCACACTGAGCCTCCCCCCTTAGCAACCATTACTCACTGGCCAGGTTGTCTTCTGCCTGCCATTGACTTGCGTGGCAGACTACTGCTTTTAGTTAGAATGCTTATTTTAGGTTTATTTTATTATTTTCCCCCATCCCATTTGCTTGCCGCTGCCCTATGCTTAAACAGGTGAGATCGGCGAAATATAATAAAAGTTTTTTTTTTTGAACATTTTGCAATGCCAATGGCCTTCTACTTGGCCATTGGCATGTTTCCTCAGTGATATGCAGCCTTTATTTGGAGCTGTCATTGCTCTGTTTTGGAATTTGCAGTACCGTACTTGGTTACTAGCCGAGTACATTTCTGCATATTACGCTAGTCTTGCACGCCCTGATTCCTGATTCTTGGATGGCAAATTTATCTCATTTGCATGGTTTTCACCTGCAAATGGGGTGATTTGCATACAGGGGCTGGGGACGTGTAGCATTAGTGCTACAGCGCTTGCGCACGTCAGAGTTGCACGTACGTGGATCGCTCGGTCGCCATTTTGGCAAACTTTCATCTAACACTAATCATGCACGCAATGCAAGCTTTTGAGAATCCAGGGGATTATCTGTCAAAAAAGGTGAACACAAAAAACACAATTCAAAAGGGAAGTAATTGTTTCTGAGCTGAACTTCAAATCTACTACATACACATGGAAAAATGGAAGGCAGAAGACAGAAAGTGATGCACGGTCTGAAGGAAAACAAAGCAAAGCCTAACTTTTTCATAAGAGAGTACTAGGCTAAGAACCCTAGGACTTTACAAGATTAGCCATGTTATACCCATGTTCCCTAACTGACCTTGGTTAGATGGTCGTTATTCGCAGAGTGAATCTATGATCAGCACTGACTGCTCCTGTCCATGAGAGACATAAGTGCCACCCTGAGGGTGAAGTTATGGTCTTCCATTCAATTGTCTAGGTTGTGCTTGAAGACAGTAAATATTACTTGGATGAACACACACTCAGGTTGACTGCACTGAGATTAGAACCCCTACCTACGTACACAGACTACAGAACTCGGTACATAATGCAAGTGCCACGGGCACAAGTCTCACTGAAGTAAAAGTAAAATGTCTGCAGATTTTTTCACATATACACATGGTGACAGTTACTGAAATATGATTTATTTTTATCAGAATCTATATCCAGTCTTGCAATCACTTAAAAAAATGTTGACTCTCGTACCTTCTGGCCCATAAATGTAAGAGCCAAAAAAGTATTTCAAATCTTCAAGCGAGTAAGTTATCACTTGTTTGTATTGCAAACTTAATTCAAACAAACAGACAAGTCAATTTTCATGTACTATGGTTAGTTAGGGTCCAGGCTATGTTGCACATTCATGCTGCTAAGCGTAATACCTCTCATTTGCATATGTTCTTTGCTTTATCATGCTTCATTCACCTGTGAATGAACTCAGTTTACAGACCTTGATTTGTTATATTATGCACTTGTGGCTAGGTTAACATAGATATATAATATTCTATGTTTTGTACAAAAGCTGAGCTGTGTCCATCTTGTGTGTGGAGTATAGGAGCACTGGGACATTATTTTCTTTCAGGGAAGATCATCTGTATCTGTTGCTTTATCAAAAAGTCCCTGAATCCATACAAGATTCTGCAAAGAGATGAATTGTTTTTCATAATAGTTCTAGTGTGTTTGGTTAAACACAGCTTTTCTACCAAACAGTCAGGCAAGGAATATAGTTAAATCTCCCAAACAGAAGATGTCCCATGTTCCTCAGACTTGTTAGATACACTGCTACATTGTTTTAAGTTCAGCATTTCACAGGATATTCTTTCATTTAAGAGAACAAGCTTGTAGTTTCCATTCATATTTACAAATGACAGAATTATGTACCGATTATGTACCAAATTCTATTTGACTAGGCTGGCAGCCTTCACCCATCTCTATCTTTACAAATGTAAAATAAATAAAATAAATAAAAATAAATAAACAGTATTATATATAGCTCTCACCTCCATGGTAATGGAGTGCTTTGAAAGGTTAGTCAAAGACTATATAGCATCAAGACTTCCTGCAACTTTTGATCCACTCCAGTTTGCATACCGATCTAATTGCTCCACAGTAGATGCTATTTCATTGGTACTTCACTTATCTCTGGCCCACCGGGAAAACAAAAACTGCTATTTGTGTGTGCTATTCATAGGCTTCAGGTCTGCCTTCAACACAGTCATCCACCAGCATCTGATAAAGAAACTGGTCTTACCGCGTATCAGCACCTCACTGTGCAATTGGATACTAGACTTCCTCATAGATAGACCCCAAATAATACGAGTTGGCAAGAACACCTCAGAGAGCATCACTATGAACACTGAGGTATGACAGGATTGTGTCTCGATCCCCTTGCTGCTCACTTTGCTTGACCCCTGACTGCATTGCCAGGTACAGTTCAAGTCACATAATTAAATTTGAAGATGACACAACAGTTGTGGGTCTCATCAGCAATGTTGATGTAACGGCCTACCGTAAGGAGGTTAACCAACTGATTGTGTGGTGTGACAGCAACAGCCTGGCACTGAGTGTGAACAAGACCAAGGAAATAATTGCTGACTTCAGAAGGAACCATAGAGTACATCCTCCACTCACAATACACAGAGAAACAGTGGAGAGGGTAAAAAGCACCAAGTTCTTAAGGGTACATATCACAAAGGACTTGTCATGGTCCATAAACCCAAATTCCATTGTCAAGTGAGCACAACAGCATTTCCATTTTCTGTGAAGAATGAAAATAGCAAAATTTTCACCTCCTGTTCTCACAAACTTATAGAGGAGCACTATAGAAAGCATCTTGTCAAACAGTCTTTCGGTATAGTATGGAAACCTCTCTGCTTCAGATCAGAAGTCTGTCCAAAGGGTGGTGAAAGTGGCCAAGAAAATTATTAGGACCACTCTTCCATCTATTCAGGATCTATACTTATCTTGATGTCTCAGCACAGCCACTAAAATAGTCAGGGGCTTCACATACCCTGCCCATGGACTGTTTTCCTTCCTATTATATGGCAAGCGCTATCACAGTATGCACAGCGTCTTTCCACAGCCCATTAGACTCCTCAACTCTACTAATAGCACACATGATGATGGCCTTCAGGTGTAGCAGATGTGTGTGTGTGTGTGTGTGTGTGTGTGTGTGTGTGTGTGTGTGTGTGTGTGTGTGTGTGTGTGTGTGTGTGTGTGTATGTATGTGAGCAAGAGATAGAGAGGGAGAGATTGATGCATACTTCTCAGTTTTTTTGCTAAGTGTAACTGCTGTTTGTCAAGTGTAAAATTTAAGAAAAAGTAAAAAGAAAAAAAATTCAGCTACCAGAAGTGACTGCAGCAGCAGTTACAAGCACATGCCATTAGACTTTTCCTTCTCTATGGGAGCATGGAAAAATGAAGAAAAGTTATTGAGTGTGTGTGTGTGTGTGTGTGTGTGTGTGTGTGTGTGTGTGTGTGTGTGTGTGTGTGTGTGTGTGTGTGTGTGTGTGTGTGTGTGTGTGTGTGTGTGTGTGTGTGTGTGTGTGTGTGTGTGTGTGTGTGTGTGTGTGTATATGAGAGAGAGAGGGAGATTTGAGTACATACTTTTCAATGTCATTGCTAAAACGGGGAGTAGAGTTTTTAAATGTAACCCTGTGTCAGTTAAAAGTAATAGAGGAAGAGTTTTTCCATCACCATATATTTTCTGAACTATAAGAAGTGCGAAACTGTAATGTCTGGCTTTAGTGACTGACTGTAATCTTCAGCAATTTACCAGAAAACCAAACATTTTCAATGATGAAAAAAATTAGGAAAGGTTGAGTGGCATGAAGGGGGTGGGCTGACTGTAATGCCTTGCACTGTATGATTTTTTCATCTTAGGTGTACTCAGTCAAGAAAGTAGTTGTAATGTGCTTATAGGGCTATAAAGGATCCCTTAGTCCAAGAACCTCATGCTCCCAGAAATCAGAGAACCTAGGTAACACCAGGCCCAGAAATCTAAATCTATTCCAACAAGTAAATAAGACAAAGTAGTGGGATAGATTTTCACTCAAAGCTTAACAGTGTTAAGAAGGAGCAGGACAACTGGATACGTATTCGTAAATTCACCACCTGCTATGACTGGCCTGAACCTCATTGAAAAGGGTGGCAAGACTTAAGGGTGAGTACTGCCTGGCAAAGAGGAAATAGTATTGTGGATGAGTTGATTTGTAACTCCTATGATCCCATAATCCTATGAGCACATTTGTGTGTGTGTATGTGAGTGTGTATATATGTGTGTGTGTGTGTGTGTGTGTGTGTGTGTGTGTGCATGTGCGGGCGCACGCGCGCACGCGCGTGTGTGTGTGTGTGTGTGTGTGTGTGTGTGTGTGTGTGTGTGTGTGTGTGTGTGTGTGTGTGAGTATATGTAGGTGAGTATGGCTGTCAGTGCCTCTGCCTCTGTGTGTTTGTTTGTGGGTCTGTATGTCTGTTTTTTGTATGTGCGTGTATCTTGTTAAATATTTTCTTATCTTAGATTTTTGATGTAAAATACTTCTTCCAACAACAATTACCTGTGACAAGCAAGTCTGAAACATGAGTTCAAGGAATAATATTTCATCAAAACAGTAAAAAAATGTATACGTTAATAAGAAATTGCAAAAAGAAAAAATATATGTGTATGTATATAACAGATAGCCCATTATCTAAGTGTAATAATACCCTCCATGCTGGTGTTATAAAGATTCCAGACTTTCCAATGGTGGGAAACCTTCTGCTTGAGGCATTGGGCCTCACAAGACCCTGGACTAGCACATTATTTCCCTTATAATGACTACCCTTTTGGGCATTACTGTTTAGTTCACTGGTAGCTAGCTCCTTCTTGTGCAGTGCCTGTTTCTCTGCCTTACAGCTTTTTCACTCCAACGACTCAACAATGGATTACAAGAGACTTCTAAGATGGGACTAAACCTCCTGTTTTTAATTTAAAAAAGTACTCCCATCTCACTTTCTCTTCTTAAATATTTTTGTTTTGACTAAGACTCCCGTTTCAGTCACTGCTTTTTCCTCAGAGTTGGAATCATTTCTGATATCACTTGCAATGTGTCATGTGGTTGTGCCATAGCTCTTTTGCTATTGTTAACGACAGAAGGATGATGATAGCAGCTGTCATGTACATGGGCTAAAACAAATTGTAAAAAATATATACATAATTTCAAGGAACTGCCAGAATATTTTTAAAGCTTATTATTTAACTGCAAAATTTGGCATTTTCTGGCAAATACTTGACATTTAAGAGGTATGACATCCAGTATGATGGATATTTATTTCATATACTTCTGCACCATACTCAGTGTATTACTTAGGTATGTGGTTTACTTTTTGCATGCTCTGACACATTGGCAGGACTCATTAACAGCTTCATGTAGAGCAGAAATTGTGTTAGTGTCATGCAGTGTTGCCAACACAATAGTGTGCTCTTTGGTATTCATTAAACAGCTCTACATGACATATTGTGATGTGAAACAATGGTAAATGGCAGAATATGCTCATTAAAAATAAAGAGCCAAAATACATTCTAATCAACCAATCCAATATGGAGGAGCTATTCAGGAAGCTATAAAGCAATTGTGTATACTTGGCGAAAGCTTTTGCCATGTATACCAAAACCTTTGGGAATACAGCACAATTTTACTTACATAAAAAAAGAAAAACATATTAGGGGTTGCTACTGCTGTTATTATGCCGTATGTGCAACAGGCTTTAAATCAGGATGCTGCTACTGCCAGACCTCAGGCAAGAAGAAGAAGGGTGTTTATACCCTGTTTAACTTATCATGGACTGCATGAAACTGAAATTATTGACAGATACAGGATGGACAGGAAAACACTGGAGGAAATATGCATCCTCTGCCACCCATACCTCTGGTCGCAAGGAAATCATGGAGAACATATCCCAGTGGAAACAATGACATGTATAGCATTGGGTCTACTATACATGATCAAAATTGCAGAAAGCCAAAATTCATATGGCTGAGACCATATGTTCAACTTCCGCAATTTCGAACATGTAAAAAAAAATACACAACATTAACTGACTTTAGTGTTAGCAGGGGGGCTATGCCCCCCTGCACCCCCCATAACTTTAATATACCAACTCTGAGATCACGCTACAGTGCAGAAATAGAAATATTTCCATTCTGCACTGCACGGAGATGTCCGTTACACATGGTTGGGATTCCAAAAGTTGAACATATGGTCTTGGCCATATGGGTTTCGACTTTGTGGCATTTCAACCATGTGTAGGGGACCCATAGCATTATGTATACTAGCTACTGGTACTTTACAGAGAGACATACTGGGTATATTAGGGGTGTCATAGGCATCAGCCTCTAGAATATTACATCAGATTTCTAAATGCAATGTTACTACATGCAAGGGAGAGTATCTGTTTCCCAAGAACACCACAAGACAGAGAAAGAACCATGCAGGACATTTATGCAACAGCACACTTCCCTGAAGTTTTGGGGGCCATAGATTGGACACACATAGAAATAAAAGCCCCACCAAAGAGACCCCAACAAAAAAGGTTTCCCTCTATAAAATGTCAGGTTGTCTGTAATGGCCCAAGGAATCATCTACAAAGTCTGTGCAGGTAACCCAGGCAGTTTCCGCAACCCACACATATGGCACACTTGTGAGATGTAAACCAGATTTACCAGGGGTGATAGCCATCAAGGGCATCTAGTAGGTGGTGCAGTTTATGCACTGGTGCCCTGGCTCATGACACCCATAAAAAGCCCACATAATCCAACTGAGCAAGGACACAATAAGGCCCACTCTCAAACTAGGAATATCAAAGAATGTGTGCTTGGTTTGCTTAAATTAAGGTTCCAGTATCAAGACACATCAGGTGGTGCAGTGCAGTATAACACAGGCACCTGTGTTGAAATACTTGTGTTCTGTGCCATGTTACGTGATACCATTCTCAGTAAACAGCTTCAACAAGCACAGCAAGGGGCAGGACCCCAGTTACAAGGACCGCAGGCACGGCCAGCAGCAATAGCTACATATGAGGAATCTGAGGAATAACCACCACTGCAGATGGTGCTGGCAGATGAAGGCATTCACAATATGCCCAGGCTTTGGCTAAAACGCTAAGGAAAGCACATACAATCACTACGTAACTAAAAATTTAAGATCCCATCCACATTCACATAGGAAAACTGATGCTTGTCAGACATTACAACCTTTACTTAACCATGTAATGATTGTATTCTGATAGCATCAGACAGGGACAAGCCCCAAGCACATAATTATTACCTGCAGTATGACAAGGGTAAGTATCGAACCTGTTAAAAAAGCTATATAACTGATTACTCTCCTTAGGAAATATGTATATGCCTGTAAACACAACCTTTTGTCTGATGTGTACAGTTATGTCAGTAATATCTCCTCTGCAAGATGTTTGCAACAGAACAGACACATGTTAGAACCAATAATTTGTTTCAAGCATTTCAACTGACCACTGTTCATAAAACATGGAACAGATCAATTATATTTTCATTTGCACAACTACACCAAGAAGCAAGACGTATCTAATGCTTCCAATGCTATAATGACAATACTAACTGAAATCTGATGTGGTATAACAATATAGCAGTAAGCCAGTCACAAATTAGTAGGGGAAAGAAATCAACAACTTTAGCTCTGCAATACATGTTGATAAATCCAATGTTGTGAATAAACAAGCATCAGATATCCACTGTGTAAATCACTTACATGCAACCCTAAATCACAAAGACATGTGAAAATGGCAGGGCACAGCCATAATCATTTACACTGGGTGGGGTGGATGGGGGTAGGAGGGAAAACCTGACACCAAAAAAGTGAGTGTGTGAAAGTAAGGAATGCATATGTCTCTGAGAGAATACAGTATTCAGGACCAGTAACAATAGATGTACAGCACTCAACAGCAGTATTTAGATCATTTCTTTGCGTGTAAAGTGGTATGGGCAAATTAATTATTTTTCTGTGTGTGTGTCTGCTTGAACACAATCAAGCATTGTGATACTACTGCATCATGGCCCTTTGGACAGGTGTGATCCATGCATGGCAGACTACTGAGTTCAGCATCATCACCACCGACCATGAGAACCACCTTTGCCATGAGTTGCACTGGTACATTCACAGCCCTGGCTAGAAGCCGGAGTGCTACCTGAATATTAGCAATGTCTGCTGTATGAGCTCTCATCAGGACTAAGTTCAGAACCATAACCCAGTAGCCTACTATGTCTAGGTGTAGACACAGCAATCACTGATGGAAGAGTGGATGTAGAGTCACTGCAGGATCTTGCATGGCCATTTCTGCTAACACCAGAAGATGGAGCGGCTCTCCAGCCACATAGATGCACACCTTTCCCCAACAGATGTTCCATCACAGAAACTATCTGATCCAGTCTGTTGTTCATTCTAAGGAGTTGCCCACATGGTTCGCAGAGTCACTCATTTCAGAAAGCATAACATTTGGTATTTGCACCCTCTCTTCCAAGGTGCAGGTGGAACATGCCTGTACCTCCACTATGACTCTACACATATGTCTGTCAGCACCTAATAACACACCAGCTTCAGGAGTAGAGTGGACAGCAGGCCTCCTCCAAGCACCCCTATAAATGCTCTCACTTTGGCTACTAGGAAAGGCAACTGACTCTGCAACAAGAGTAACCACACTAGCCTGATCAACTATGTCAACTTCATTCTGTCCTATATTAGAGGTCTGTGTGTCCTGAGTATGCGTAGGCATGCTGACTATGTCTGAAACATGGGCAGGGGATGTGGGAGTCACAACATCAGTGTCAGACTGACCCTCTGCAACGCTCCTCTGGAGCGTGTGGCTCTGAGGGATTGGGATTTCTTTAAGTGTAGCATGTCCAACAGCTCTGGGTTTGACATGGCTTTGTATGTTAAGCAGAGATTGCCTCTGAGTAAACGATATGCGACAGAGTATAGCTGGAGTTTTTTAAGGTGGTCAGCGTAGGGCATCTGCTTTAGGCCTGTGAATCTTTTAGTGAGGTATTTCTGCGGCCTTTCCAGTTGTTGCAGATGTCTTGAGAGGTACATACCAAATGGGGCGTTGTATTCTATAATGGGTCTAATGAGGGATGAGTACAGTGGGACAATGACCTTTTTTCTGGATGAAAAGCCCTTAGTAATGAGGTGTGCCACATAAAAGGATTTCCTGACTGTTGCGGTGATGTGGTTATCGAAGGTGAGACCACTGTCCACCTGTGTCCCTAAGTCTCTTATCACACTTTCGGTATTATTGTACTGCCACCTATATGGTAATTCATGGGTACATGTTTTTTCAAAAAGGGGATAACTATACATTTCTTGGCATTGAGCTTGAGGCCATGGCTCTGGCACCAAGCATCTGTTTCTGTAAGGCCCTTTTGTAGAGTATCCACATCATTTGGGGATTCAATAATGGCTCCCAGTTTGCAGTCATCTGTGGACTTTGTTAGCCAGAGTCCCTTAGTGTTGGCCTGTACTTCAGAGAAGTAGATGCCAAACTAGAGCAGTCTCAGGACTGAACCCTGAGGTACTCCACTTGTCACTTGTCTGGCGCTGGATTTGGAGTCGGCTACTTTTACAGTGTGGGTTCTATCAGTAAGCCAGTTAGCAACCCATTGGGTGATGTAGGGATTAATGCCCAGCTTAGTAAGTTTATCTATGATTCCAGAGTGAGGTCTGGTGTCAAAGGCCTTGGCAAGGTCTAGATAGGCTGTGTGGACCACCTTACCCTTGTCCATGGCTCTAGAGACTGATTCAAAAAAGTCAATCAGGTTCAGGAGACAAGATCGGCCCTTCATGAACCCAAACTGGTTGGGGTCCAGTGTTTAAAGGTTGCCAATGTCTTTGTTTATAAGTTCCATGATAATAGGCTCCATGGCCTTGCAGATAAGGCTCATCAGACTGATGGGACAGTAGTTTCCGGGATCCAAGGTGGATCCCCCCTTGTGGAGTGGAATAACTGTAGCTCTGCACCATTCAGTAGGCACGAAATCTGAGGTGAGGCTATGATTAAACAGACACTTAGGTGAGGTGCCAGTTCATATTGTAGTTCACGTAGTACACAGCCCAGGATGTCATCTGGTCCTACGGATACTGTATTCTTAGCTTTGGAGAGTGTGTTTTTTACCTGTGTGGCCGTTATTACCGGAATTTGGCAATCTTCTGGTATTGAGATGGGCCATTTAGGGGGTGAGAGGGGGGTGATGCTGGCACTGAATCGATCTGCCAGGATATTGGCAATATCCTTGATATCAGTATATTTAATGCCATTCTGTTTTAGCTCAGAGCAGATCTGAGCATTGCCATTTAGATTCTTGACATAGTTATAGAATGCCTTGTGGTTGTCTTTGGAATATTTGGCAATTTTATTTTCATAACTAGCTTTGGAGGATTTTATGAGGGATCTCAGTTTCTTACTGAGGCTGGTAAGGGATTTTTTTGCATCCTGGGATTTTCCTCTTTTCTGCAACAGTTTCTTCCTTTTGTTGTAATGTTTGTTTATGGCAGGGGACCACCAGATTGGCTTCCTTTGTTTTGGATGAGATCATCTTGGTTCTATTTGGGATGGCACAATTCATGGATGAGTGGATGTGCTCGTACAGTGCCTTAGTGTAGTATTCAGCAGTTGAACTTTCAGTTCCTGTCTGCATGGGTGTCATGAAGTTTGTCACTTCTGACTTGAGTAGCATGAAGTTGGCTTTGGAGACGTTTTTTATGGAGGTTTCCTTACTGGGGGGTGGGGGTGGGATGTGGATGTTAAGGGTGATTAGCTTATGGTCAGACCTGACTAACGAGGGGGTGGCCATAGGTGTGGAGCATTGATTTCCCATGTTGGTAATGACCAGGTCTAGGATATTGGAACCCCAGGTGGGACTATGGATTAGTTGATCCAGGGTGTTGGAATTTATGAATTTCAAGAACCGTTGGGCAAAGGTGTTGGTACATGAGTAGTTTTCCCAGTTAATGGCAGGGTAGTTAAAATCACCCAGTATTAGGGTGTTTAGTTCTATCTTAATATTTTCCAGTATGTTTAGAAAGGTGTAGTGAGAATCTTGGGGTATGGTGGGGGATCTGTAGCAAGCTACAATTTTTTGATAGGAACATTTAGGAATATATACGCAAATGTATATATAAATGTACATACTAACATTTAGTTTTATAACTTGAAAGGCCAATGGTACAGTGGTTAAGGTGTATGCCTTTCAAGCTCAAGGTGCAGGGTTGGATTCTCACCACTGGCAAGAGCTTAACAGACTGAAGATGTATATTTTAGGGTTGGGAGGGTGGCCTAATGATTAAGGTGTTTGCCTTACAAACACAAGGTGCCGGGTTTGAGTCTCACAAGGGATAATTGGCTAGGCTTAAAATGGCCCACAAGGGCAGTTAGTCTAGTACTAATCTATGAATGTTTGAAAAAACACTGCTTATGATCTTAAGGGGATGATACAATTAGATGTGTAATCATGTGATGTGTGTTGGATCATGTGACTAGGAAATGTCTTTGTAAACTGTAACATTTTACTAATTGTCTGAAGAAGTTAAGTGTATTGCAACTTGACGAAAGCACTAACAAAGTTTTTCAAGGAACTACCGGTGTCAGCCTCTTCTGTTATATATGCATATAAAGATACAGGAGCTCCTCGGTTTCAGTTGATGGTGGTTCAGTAGCTGGACCACCCCCAATAGCTACCTGTTCCCAGGAAATTGCAGTGGCCCTATGGTGGGCAGAGGTAATTATGTCAGTTGCCTGGTAGTAGGATCTCCCATGGTCTCCAACTCCAATAAGGTCATTGACCACCTGCTGCCATATCGTGTCTCGGGTAGACTGGTCACATATAACTCTGCTTGGCAATGTATCATTATAAGGTGGCCTATGGGTTACAGATGCCTTCTTGGGTGCCATATCCCTGTATGAGAAGAAACAGAAAACAGACATACATAATTTACATACATATATATATATATATATATATATATATATATATATATATATATATATAAAATGATCATACCAACTACCCCCCACTGACCACCCAATCAACCTCAATACCCCTCTACCTAACCCCCAAAAACCCTGCCCAATCACCCCACATCCATTCCACCCCATCAACCCCCCCAAACAAAAAAATAAATAAATAAGTACATTTAAAAATGAAATATCAGCACATATCTTATAACATTTCTGTAATGGATAAAATGCAGATGTAAAATTTGTAATACGTTGCTGCATTAACAATAGAGATGCAGCATTAGAAAAGTAACACCAAAATATTGCATGTACCATATAGCACTACTGTGCCGTTCAGTCTGGTGGAAATACGAAAACAACACTTTTTTCTTTCCTTGCTAACTCAGATAAAAATGCCAGACTTTACTTCATGCTTACAATACAGTAATCTACTATAATAGTGAAAATATGGCATACAGAATAAAATAATAATAAACTGGTCATGTAACATTTCATAGCATAATTGTAGACATGTAGACATGGCTATGGCAAAAGGAAGGGAGAAAAGTAAATAAATCTAAAATTATACAAATGTTTTTTAGCTGTTAATACACTTCACCTTTCAATGTTAAATTAAAAGTACTACTGAAGAAATAGTAACATGCCTTGAAAATACAGTACTGTAGAAAACAGTTAAGTCTTGCAAATCTTGTTTTATTAGCAGTATCAAGCTCTATGTTTCAAAACATTCTCTCCAGCATTAGCTACACCATTATCTTTATATATAGTAAAGAGTCAGCCATGTAAGCATTGCAGTTATGAAAATGAGGTGTCAAATCATTAGCATTCCTGAATACAAAAACTGCACTCTGCAGGGAATGTAAACATGGTATAAGGCCCTACACAATTACATGCACACACCCTAGCAGTGCAAGGACCATCACTGAGAAGTATTTCCTATTAAAGGTTTGCAGGCATTTTTGATTCCCATGACTGCAGAAGTAATTAGCTTTCACATTCTCCCTTCTTTGCTGTACACCTACTAAGGGTATTTCGGGGAGAAGAGACTTAAAAAACAGCTGCAAGTACATTGACTAATGTAGGGGACGAACAGTCCTAACATTCAAATACTGGCTTACATGACCAGAGTTACTGACCATCAGTAGAAAAGGCTGTTTATATTAAAGGGAGTACTATGACTATTGTTAAAGATAACGTACAGAGATAAAGTTGATATTATGAAAGGATAGATAATCAAAGGATTCAGCAGACGGAAAGAAAGGGATACACCTGCAGTGATTGCAGTCTTTGTTAAATATCTTGTGAGTACATGTCTATGCTAACTGTTTGCAAAATCCCAAATATGCAGACATTCACAGTCAAATGTGAAAGGACACATTTCATGACTTGTTTCTGTTTCACTCCCAGTGTGACTTGATACAATGTCACATTACTGTTGGAGCTAAACTGCTAATTCTTGCCTTTGTCTGTTCCAATTCTGTGAAATGCAGTGAAATTATTGCTTTCAATACCATTCTTTAATGGTTCAAATCCATACAGCTCTCTGTTGCAACTTAACACCTTTGATCCAACATGTAAATGTAATAATCTACCACACTTTATATATTTTTTTCTTGTATCATTTGCACATTGTTTGGCAGCATGACCATAACTTTCATGGCTTAAGGAAAAAGATTAAAAATTTAGTTTAGGCTGCCATAGGTAATACAAATTAGACAAGTGGCATTTAGCAGCTGTTAACACCCTGGGTATTACCCAGGGAAGAAAATACACCTGACAGTTCACTTTCTTTATGGCACAAGGTATAAGTGCAGTGAGCTTATAGATGAAGTATATCTGATGCAATGTTTGAAGCCACTGAAGTGATACTGTTACAGAAGTTTGTCTAAATATATATTCCATCACATTTTGTGATACTCTTGTGTTGTTGTTATTTTTGTTTTTGTTTAAAAATCAGCTGTTGGCACTATCGCTAACAACATGTAATCATTAATCTGTCCACATTAACATATATTAACTACAGTTCTGATAATGTGTTCAACAAAGTACATGTCTGATGTGAGGAGACATGAGAAGGAAGAATGTTTTACTTGAATGCACTTCTTGCTCCTGTCATTGCTACATATACTCCTACATTGCATTTCATTCACTATCTGTAATTTCTCTAACACATATTACCCTTCTAATGTCTTTATTGTTTACTATCCACTTGACATCTCACAAGCATGGTTCCCTGCTTATTGTAAAAAGTGAAAAATTTAGTTTAGGCTGCCTTCGATAGCTCAAAAATGCCTGGTGGCTTTGAGAGGCTGGCAGCACTATGGATAGTAATCATTCAGGAAAATACACTTGTCAGGTAACTTTCTCTGTGGCGTAAGGTGTAACTGAGGTGAACTGACAGAAATAAGGTACATGAAGCATTATTCAAATTCTGTTTACAGAACACCTTGCCATAATTCACAATATTTAATTTTCAGTTGTAATCCATTTAGAGGTACATTTGCACTCTGCTTGGTAGCATGCAAACACAGTTCCCTACCCAAGAAAAAAGTGAAAACAATTAGTTTATGCTGCCTTAGATAGCTCAAAAATGCTTGGCAATGTTGCCTGCTTCCTTACAACAGGGAGAGTACCTACTTTAGTAAATGCACCTGACAGATGTCAAATTCTGTGTTTCAAGGTGTAACTGAATTGAATGGAGAGGGATAAGGCACATGAAGCATTATTTGAATCCTTTGTAAAGATTATGTTCCAGTTTATCACAACATGTATTTTTTTATTTACCTTCATTTTAAGGTGCATCTGTTCTGCTTGGTAGCAGACAAACAGGGTGAAATAGCTAAGGAAAAAGGGGAAATTTTAGTTTAGGCTGTCTTAGTTAGGTCAAACAGACCTGGTGCCATTAGACAGCTCCCCTGGCAACAGGCAGAGTACTTACTTCAGTAAATGCACCTGACAGATATCAAGTTCTGTGGTACAAGGTGTAAATGAAATGGATACATAGCAATAAGGCACATAAGCCATTTGTTCAAATCCTGTTTACCAAACACTTTGCCATAAATTATAACATTTACATTTTTTCCCATTTTTAAGGTACATTTGCTTTCTACTTGGCAGTGAGCAAACACAGTTAACTACCTAGGAAAAAAAGTTTAGTTTAGGCTGCCTTAGGTAGCTCAACCACACCTGGCAACAGTGCACTGTCTTCAGCACTCTGAGCAGTACTGAGACAAGAAATTCAACCTGTCTTACAGCTATTCTTGTGGCACAAGGTGTAAGAGCAATGACTTTTGATAAATAATACAGCCTATTAATGATTCAAATCCACTACAAAATACTTTTTAAAAACCGGTGTAAGAAGCACGTCTCAAAATTTTCAGAATAGGGCTGAAACAGTAAAAAAAAATGATAATGCTAAACCTGCTGCTTGGACACAATTTATCAGTAAGCCTTGTATAATAAAAATCTGCTTTCTAGCATATATGATTAATGCTTCATATATATATATATATATATATATATATATATATATATATATATATATATATATATATATATATATATATACACACAACCTAATGTATGTCCACCTTACTAGACATGACAATGCATATAAAAAATCACTTACAGATGTATGATGGGCACAATACATTTGTTGTAATCATCATGACTCATCTCATATCCCAACTATGTGTTTAAGACCCTTATGTCTTCTGAAGTATACATGTAATATAAACTGAGTTGCATTGATCATATTTAACTACATCCATGTGAACTATATTTACGTGCAATAAGAAAGACTTTTACATAAGAATGCATTCCAAGACAGGCTTGCAGTTTGCAACCACACACATATAGGCTCCTCTAAAGTATATCTGTATTCATTCATTCTTCAATAAATGTCACATTTCCATGAGATAAAGTTAGTTCTCCTGTGGCAATGTCCATTAATACATTAAGTTGCAGTTTTTGCTTCCTTTATCCCATGGGATCAATTCCCAGCTGTTATAATAATATTTTAATATCTCAGAATTCAGCCATCTTTCACCTTCCAAAGTGCAACCCTCAAAATGTATGCCAGTAAGCATTGCATTGTTGAACACTGGAACCTGTGAATATGATTGGAGCATTGCACATGGCACAGCTTAATGCAATATTCCACACCTTTACTGCTATCTGCTGTAAGTAGTGTCAATGTGCCTGCAAGGGTCCATCTACAATCATGGAAATGCAAATATATTTGACAAGTCTGTGTGTGTTTGTGCAATACCAGTAACATAGGAGATCTGAATTAAGTGCCAGTTTAGACAGTTTATAAGCTTGACTTTTGCAAATGTGGCTGGTGAGAAAGAGAATAGTGTTAAAGTTACAGCACAAAGATGGGGTGTTGAGGAGTTCAGGATATTTTTGGCATTCTTTGTGAAGTGCTACAGCCATATGCTGGTGAAGGGGGATTATACCTCATTTCAGTATAAGGATAAGGCTCAGAACACCTTAGCTAAAGCTGTCTCCACTACAAATGGCATTCCATGCAATAGGGAACAGCATTGTCACCAGTATATTGACCGTAAAAAGTACAAGCAGGACCTTCTAAGCTGATGGGACGCTGAATTTAGGACTGGGAACACCCCTCAGTTGTGTAAGTACATTGACCCATAACCTGTCTATGATATGATATAGCAGTAATTATTTAGACAGTCAATTCAGTTACTCATTATGTTTTAATATATATTTGTTTTCTTTTTGTTCTCTACAGCTGCAGACATCTTTGATGCAAAATGTGAGGTGCTCCAGGAGAGATTTCCTCACCTCAGAGAGACACAGGGTAAGTATGAATCAAGTAAAAATTAAAACCATACTTCCCTCAAGCACTAGCATCTCTAACAGGCATACCTCATCATTCATCTCAAGCATGCATGCCTTCCCAATTAAGTGTTGCTACTTGCATTAGGTAATTAGAATACAGACATTGCTGTGTGTGGATTCAGTACCCCCAGAAGCATTTTTTATTTGTTGATTATTTAGAAGATCTTAACAGCCATATGTCAGGAAGAATTACATTATGGTAATTGTAATTATTAAGGTAGAATACATAGTTACAATCCATCAAAGTAAAATAAAGGCAGCTGTTTCTTATATCAGAACAGTGAAATTTGTTTATTTAATAACACATAAGTACCTTTCCATCATACATAGATGTTTCAAAGGTATGTAATAGTAAATTATCATACTTGTTTATGAATTGCCAAAGAAAGTTTGTGTAAAGTATACAGTAATGTTACATGATATGTATCAAATTAGCTCTTATTTTTTGTCTCCCCCCCCAACCCTCGCCTCTTTTTTGGGCGGAAGTTGCAATTTATTAAAAATCTGCTGTTTGCATAACATGCTGCTGAAAATAAATCATCAACAGCACAGACGGACACACTGACCACTGTGGCTTGTCCTACACAGTGCTGCATACCCTACCTGCTCCAATTATGTCAAGCAGCTCTGTCTCAGCTGCTGGAGAAGTAGTACCCTCTGGGAGCAGTACTAGTAGAGATGGTGATTTTGTCACCTGGCAGGAGTTGATAGAACTGGTGGAGGATAAAATGGAGAGAGGCCTCAGTGTATGTATTGGTAGGTCCTGCATCACATTGCAAAGATGCTTCCATGGCTGTCACTGACCAGGGAGCTGCTGTAGGAGACAGTGATGACAGTTCTGAGGGTGAGGGCTAGATTCTCACTGTTCTTACACTGGACATGAATGAGTCTCAGATGTCCCCTGCCTATCCCCAATCATGGTGACACCAAACTTTTGTCTCCATCACCATCCCTGTCAGTCTTGTATGTCCTGCATGTCTGCAGATGCTTCCTACCCTGACCTACCTTCCTGCCTCTCTCATTCCTATGCACCTTCCTCAACATTTTTCTCTCTCCCCACAAAAAAGAGAAAATGGGCAACTGTCCCACAAAACAATTATGCCCCATACATAGCTCTCTACTTCACCTATGTGTCATCATGACACAATTGATTAGGTCCAGGTGGCCATACAACATTATTCCATTGTTGTCACCCATCACAGGTGCAGTGACTGCAAAGTCTAGAAATTGTGTGTACAGTAGTACAGTGATGTTGTGAAGAAGTGGATATATATGGTGCTCTCCCACAATCCTCCTGCAAATTCCTGTATTATTTTCCCTGTGTGCTACCATCTGCTTGCCGACCACATTTTCACCACTATCCTGTCTACATATGTAATCTGGTCAAAAAATAGATTCACACACAACACACACAGGGCCAGAAATGGCCCATGAAAAAGGCTTCACTTTATGGCCTTGGCATTTGCATGGAGTCTGATATAGCACAGCAATGTTCAGTGACAGTGAATGCTGTTTAAGTTCTTATTGCAAAAGCTGAATATTTCAATCTAATCTGCAGTGGTCCAGTTACTGTCATGCAAATGTGCTTAAATGTGCCATGCTATGGGAATAGAGTGTAAAGCCATACTAAAGGCAGTACTGTAGAACAATTACTGTAACATTTGTTAGACTGATGAATGTATTAAACTAACTATTCCTATGTGGCAGGTTGAGATAATTCCCCTGTTTGTAGTTTGATATTTTGACATAGTATCATGGGTTCGATTACATTGTATGTCAGTTTATTACTTCATGAAAATTCATATTTCTATCATATACTTACTTGCAAATGTCTGTATTTATCTACATATGAGACATTTCCTTAACATAACATTGGAATACTGCAGCAAGACATCATTTTCAAAATCACTGCAGCCTCAACAGGGAGACTTAATACGCCAACCTTATCCTGGTTAGGTATTCATGTTTATTGCACTCTTCCACCCCTTATTTGTACCTATAGTAACTGATTTATTGTACAGAACATGACAGACTAATGACAATGTAATACGTAATACTAAAACATCATACAGTTGTTCCTACATGTTCTGCAAAATAAATGTGTGCTATTCCTCTCTGTGTCTTTCTCTAACTCTCTCTCTTTGTCCCCCCTTCTTTCTTCCATAAGTTTTCAGTGTACGTCAGTAGTGTAATTTTAATAGTGAGAAGTAGTAATTCCTTTGTGGCATAATGAGCTAATGCTAGAATGTGTAGAAAATGTTTTTAATAATGGCATGTGGTCTATTCTAGCCATTAGCTAAGTGTTACTGACTATTTTTGGTACAGTAATTTAGGTGCACTAGTTGGCTACATATTGTTGTGAGCCACCATTATCCTTCTTCAGTGATAATTTACTTTTTTTCTTCCTCCATGTCACCCTGATAATGTATCTCCTCCTGTCTGTATCATTGCTCTTCCACCTGTGCATTTGCACAATGTTTGGCATCGGGCAATAAGTGCCACTCACACTACATGAAGTACAAAGCTTATAGTAATATCTTTGAATCTGATTGCCTCCATCCACATTACTCTGTTTCACTGTGTGCCACTGTCCTATTCAGTTTACTATAAATTTAAACACGATGAAGAGTTGGATGTAAGGATTACAGTGGCTAATAGGATAATAAAGAACATTACACAGATTCATGTTTTACAAATATGAATTTCTACATACTGTGCTAAGATAACACTCAGGAGTAAATTACATATTTGCATGCTAAAAATGTTCAGATACATATAGATTCAACACATTTCATTATGTTTTGGCTGACTACTGTTTCTGTACATATTGGCTAAACCATTTATCCTGCTGCTACACTAATCTACCTGCTACCAATTGTAAATGCTGTCTTGTTCACAGAAGTATTTTGTGCCTTTTCTTGCAGTGCTTGTGACTAGTACCTTGGTCTCTAGATTGAACCTCCTATCTATCTAGGTTGCACAATCTCCAACATGGAACACTTTCATGTGTAAGATTGTGTATGTCATTTGATAGAGTATTCTCTTCCCCTGATAATAATATAATTTAACTGCTCTCAAAGCTCCCTTGTCTCAGTTTTTACATTAACATCCTTTCTGAAAACACTGATGAGGTCATCCTGACAAAAGTGCAGTCCATCCTGTAAGAGTTGGACTTCTCCTATGGTACTTGCCAGTATGGTAGTGTTTTCTAGATTGAATAAGCTAGATATGTAAGATGTTCAATGCCCAATGTAGAAGACTTGTGTATATGTGTGTATGTGAGACTAAGTGGATCACTTGGTGGTATATTCACTTCCCCTAAGAATAATACATCTTACTGTTCTCACACGTCCCTTATCCTGTTTTTTTACAGAAACATCTTTTCTGAAACACACTGATGAGGTCATCCTGACAAAAGTGCTATCTCTGCTCTCAGAGTCAGCCTTCTCCTGTGGCACTTGTGAGTATTCCCTAGATTGTGTAAACTATATAGATATGAAGTTCAGAACCCATCATGGAAAATCTGTATGTGTGTGTAATGCCTGCTGCTATCTCCATTTTCCCTGAAGAGGATGCATTTTAAATGTATACACATCTCCCTTATAACAACTTTTATGGATACATCCTAAATGAAACACAATGACTACATCATCCTGACAAAAGTGCAATCTCTCCCAAGAGTCAGACTTCTCCTGTGGCATGTGCTAGTATTTCAGTGCTCTGTGTAAGCTAGATAGGTTGGAGACTCAATACCCAACATGAAGAACCTGCATGAGTGCATGTAATGCCTGCTGATCTCTCCATTTCCCCTATAAAGGATGCATTTAAAGGTATAGACAGCTTCCTTCTAACAACTTTTACAGAAACATTCTGCATGAAACACACTAAAGAGGTCATCCTAACAAAAGTGCAATCTCTCTCATGAGTGTCAGACATCTGTGGTGCTTGTGACTAATAAAGTGCTCTGTAGATTGTGCAACTAGATATTTAGGATGTTCAATACTCCAATTGTACATGTGTGTGTGATGTTGTTTATAGTTAGGCGAGCATATACTATTTCAGCCTATACTCTAGTTATATTTTTAAACTCAAAAATTATTACACCATCCCCTGAGGCCACCTTTCACATCCATAACGTCATTGCTATACCTGCGTCTAGTTATACTGTTTCTAATGGAATGATTACAATTTTTTGTGTTACACAAATGAAACTTCAAGCAATGCTATGTCTACAGAATTGTATATAACAGTACCATGGGTTGAAAGATAGACATTTAATGTTGTTAGAGGGGAAGTGATGCAAACACTTGTTAAGTGAGGAGATGGAAGAAGGTTTCCATTCTTCAAATGTCAGGTTTTTTTTGTATGGCATCAGTAAGAGTAAACAATTACAACATTATATTGTCTGCCTACACTCCTGGTTCAACTCACTAATGAGGTAGTTGTTCTGTGAGTGAACTGAAGCTATTTGAACTTCAGAAATCTCCTGTGGTGCCTGCATATCTGGCACTATTATCATTGCTGTATGAATAACTAGGGAGGATGTTTGACTAAAGCAGTGCTTAACTTCTGTAAGTGTGACTGCCAATAGATTTATGATTGTTTAATATACACATATGTAGTGACAATTGTTATAAGCCCTGATTGGCTGTAAAACTAATTTTAGCAGATAAATCTCCTTGGCAATACACTGCTGATGTAATCCCTTCATAGATGTTCTATGTCTCAGTTGCTTTGTTATTCTCCTGTGGCACTGGCTTTTGACAATGTGATGTATAGATGGTGTAAATGGATATGTAGGTGGTTTGATTCCATCAGTGCTTCAATAGTGTGACAGTTTTTACTGCCATGTACCATTAGCCACCTCACAACTACCTTTATGTATTCTTTTAATTATGAGGTAGAATTACAGTGTGCACATACTGTGGCATAGACAAATCCTAATATCATCAGGGAAAATACAATTTTGTCCACAAAATGAATACATACTGCTAACATGCATGCAGTATGCCACATTGAAAGTGCACATTCTCCTGTTTCATGTGACTTTGATAGTGTGCTTTGTACATTGTGTAACTACATATGTGGGATGCTGGATTCTGGATATGGGTGTGTCCTTCATCCTCCTACTGTGTATACTATTCTGCAAAGACATATATGATGTGTATCTGTACAGTGTTGTTGTACACTTGAAAGGCTTTTTAGCATAAATGTCCAGCTTATAAACAGTGGTGATGTCATCCATTTAACTGTGCACTATCTCAGTTGTGCCGCAACATGGTCGTGTGGCTCTTGTGATTCAGGCAATGATGTTTAGCTTGTGATATTGGGTAATTGTTTGAAATCTATTCATTAATGCTTGTCTATGTTATAGTGATTGCACATGCCACAAACACTGTTGTCATGCACTTTGGCCCTATACACATACAGATGTCGATCCCTCTTACTAAAAGCAATAACAATTTGCCACATAGCAATATTTTTACTGAAAGAAATTATGACATTTGCTTCAATGTTACTTACATAACCTATGTAAGAAGTGTTACCCACCGGCATGAGAGGATGAGACAATATGCTATCTATTGTTGATGTACTACAGCAATCACAGACATACATATCTCTTGCAGACAGAACATGATGTAATGCCTTCACATAACCACATATGTCACACTTGCACTGACATTTCTACCATGGTCCATTCATCCTGGAAAATATCCATGTATTGCCTGCTGCCAGATGCTCTTGTGTTCAGCAATCAAATTAATTGCCTGTTAGCATTGTTGGGCCTTATATTGTAATACATGAAGGAAGTGTACTATGGTGATAATGTGCCATTGACACAGACCTCCACGATCTCTTTCATCTCAGAGATTGTTTACCACACATACAGATGATGTAAAAATTTTGCATAGGTGGATTGTCACACTAGTTGTAAGACTTCCACTGTGGCATGTGTGGTTCCTCCATATGTCATTAGGCAGTAGAGTCACATCACTTGCTGTTCATTTCCTGATAGGGGCAACATTATATGAATGTACTGCTGTTACATAAACACCATTGCATGTAGCTATTGTTATACATTTTTATGTTGAACAATGATCTAGTGTAATAGGTTACTGCATGACATTGCAATGTCTATTCAGGGCATGTCATGCTTTGGTAGCTCCTGTAGCACATTCATTCAATACTGGCATTTATAGTATACCTACACACACATATATATATATATATATATATATATATATATATATATATATATATATATATATATATATTGGTGTTTACTTCTGGGGCAGTGTGTGTCCTACATGACAGAAACAGCCTCCTTGTCAAAGAATCAGTCATATTGTAACACTCAGTGTTGTGTGGACAGTAACATGTAGCTCATTTCTGACATGATGATTAAATCTAATTGTTCATTTAATATCCACATCTCCTATGTTAACACACACATTCAGTTCAATTATTTGTAGCAGTCTGCATTGCTATTTGATGTGGCACATACAGGGGTGTGGAAAACTCCTTGTATAATAGGCAGGGGGTAGTATCTGGTAACATCTGTCTGTCAAAGAAATGTGTCAAACTACAGTGGCTTACACACACCCACAGGACACGTTTTTCAAGCATTTTCATATCAGCTAGGTCATCAGTACTCTTTATATGGTATGATAGTGATGTACGCCCTTCGGGGGTGCTCTTCCCTATGTGACCAATATGTGTACGTCTGTGATGCTCATGATTGTTATGTATCTCTCTATCTGTTTTGGCAATTGTTCTGAAAGGAAATTATGCAAATGTTTCTTATTCTTGCTCATATGGACTACCTATTCACAAAATAGTTATGCTCTGTATTGCATGTCTTCCTCTAGACATGTTCATAGACTAGTACTAAACTAACTGCCCTTTTGAGCCATTTTAAGCCTAGCTAATTACCCCATGTGAGGATCAAACCGTGCATCTTGTTTTTATAAGGTAAATACCTTAACCATTATGCCAACCTCTCATACATCACAATGTATGGCTTAATAACAGATGTGTGATTACATAAACGTTTCTAACTGTTGGGAATGCAGGGTGACTCAAAGGAGATGTGATTGGTCCTCTGTTACAACACTTTCTACTGTGTTGTTGCTGTTGAATTGCTGCTCTGTTACTTTTCTCTGTAATTCCATGTGAACACTTCCAGTATTAGTATGACAGACATGTTTGCAAATCAGCAATGGCAAAACTGGACTTGTGACATATAATTTACTCATTCTTGACATTGGTAACATATGTATGCCATTAGTTATTAGAATGCCATGTATCATTTACATAAACATACAACACTTGCCTGTCTATTACAGTCTTGTAGGTGATTAAATGCTTTCCTGTTGGTGCCACTGCTGGTTCTTTGCAATAACTTGTCCATTTCTGGGTTACCTGACATTACAGCTGTAAGGTCCTTTGTTTTTTGTGTGCACATGGTGAAATGGATAATATTTTGGTGCTGTCAGCTATCATACATCAATTTCCTGTATATACATCCTTATATGCTATGACTGCATTCTGTGCATTCATCCCATAATGCATCTTACATCTTTAAACAGTTATCTCAAGTCAACCATTTAATTAACATGTATATCACATCTTCACACCACGTTGTTGCAATGTAGCTTTATGTCCCTAGTCACATTCTTTCTCAGCATGTCCTTTATTATTTATGTGCATATCTGTGGGACTGATATTTACACTAATTATTATTACATTAATCTTGCAGGTTTTATGTTCAAAATGCTTCTTATACACTTTCTTTACATTTGCCTGTGGGATATGGGTATACTTTAAAAATTTCTCCTCTCTAATAGCCACATATCAGTGTTAGACATTATTGTGCATCATTTCCCACATTTCACTTCCCCTAGTTTTGTATTGTGTTCCTGTACTTGCCCATAATTTATGTCTGGGCTACAGTGCATGCTCATATCTGAGCACTGCTTATATGTGATCTAATTTGTTTACATTGTGTATAGCTGCTTGTAAGAATGTTTCCATGGCCACAGACACTATTGCTGGTGACAGAAAGGTGCATGCATCCATGTAGGCATGATGAGCAGCATGTATGTTCGATTAGTGCTGCTGCTCATGTCACTAACATGCTTACATCTACATGATTGATAATGGATCCCAGGGATTGAGTTTATTATAGGCAGATGTATGTGACAAAGTCATTACTACCCAGCAACGTACTGTAATGTTAATCGCTCAGGTGCCCATGTAATTGTTCAACAGTGTCGTAGTTGTTCACCTGTTAAAAGTTCTTAATCAGCATTAATAACATTCTTACTTGAAATATTTGTTTGCTGTTAAATTAGCAAACACAATGTTTTGGGGCACAGTGCCTCAATCTGCATTGAATGTTCTGGAATTGCATTGAGGGAGAACAGCATTTTTTTGAAAACCTGGGTTGGTCAGTTGTTGTTGTGCTGATATTTGTAATCATCCACAAGTAAACACATATGGACAGAACAGAGTTCATATGTTACAGTGATATAGTAACATTTTTGATTAGTTTCTCCAACTTTGTGGTATGTTCTTAAATAACACAGCTTGCATTGTCACTATTTCACTGTTAAATTTTTAGCAGTATTGAGACATGGTGTGCACGGCATATACAAGGGAAGAACACTCTACTGAGTTGTGATGGTGTGTGGGGATCCCTTACAGTGGTAAACAAATGCAGTACCAATTTAATACTCTATATAGCTGGTGGCTTGAGCAATTGGAATCCTGGAGACAGCATGCAGGTATTACTGACCTGAGCTGTTCTGTAAGCATCAAATGTATGGTATATAGGTTCATAGGTTCATAGGCTGGTACTAGGCTATCAGCCCTAGGGCCTATACAAGCCTAGCCATAACAATTCCCTGGCTATTTCTTCCCACACTATTTACTTCCCGGGACCCCTGTCTAGCAGGGCGACTGATGTGATCCCCGGGTGAATTTCCTTTCTCCCATCCACTCATCAAGGTTCCTTTTGAAGAGGGCCAAAGAGGCACTCTGCTTGACATGTATGGGCAGTCTATTCCAGAGTCTGGGAGTCTCTGGGTCAGGAACCTATCCCTCCAGCATGTTTAGTTTATTGTGATGACAAGGTTTAGATCGCTGGAGCATGTGGCTCTGAGGGATTGGGATTTCTTTAAGTGTAGCATGTCCAACAGCTCTGGGTTTGACATGGCCTTGTATGTTAAACAGAGATCGCCCATGAGTAGACTATATGCGACAGTGTATAGCTGGAATTTTTTAAGGCGGTCAGAGTAGGGCATCTGCTTTAAGCCTGTGATTATTTTAGTGAGGTATTTCTGCGGCCTTTCCAGTTGTTGCAGATGTCTTGAGAGGTACATACCAAACAGGGTGTTCTCTTCTATAATCGGTCTAATGAGGGATGAGTACAATGGGATAATGACCTCCTTTTTTCTGGATGAAAAGCCCTTAGTGTTGAGGTGTGCCACATAGAAGGATTTTCCTGACTGTTGTGGCGATGTGGCTATCGAAGGTGAGACCACTGTCCACCTGTGTCCCCAAGTCTCTTATCACACTTTCGGTGTTTAGTGTGCTACCATCTGTGTGGTAATTCACAGGTACATGTTTTTTCCCAAAGGGGATAACTATACATTTCTTGGCATTGAGCTTGAGCTGATGGCTCTGGCACCAAGCATCTGTTTCTTTAAGGCCCTTTTGTAGAGTATCCACATCATTTGGGGATTCAGTAATGGCTCCCAGTTTGCAGTCATATGTGAACTTTGTTAGTCAGAGTCCCTTAGTGTTGGCCTGTACTTCAGAGAGGTAGATGTCAAACAAGAGCAGTCCCAGGACTGAACCATGAGGCACTACACTTGTCACTTGTCTGGACCTGGATTTGGAGTCACCTACTTTTACAGTGTGAGTTCTGTCAGTAAGCCAGTTGGCAACCCATCAAGTGACGTAGGGATTAATGCCCAGCTTAGTAAGTCCATCTATGATTCCAGAGTGGGTGATGGTGTCAAAGCCCTTGGCGAGGTCCAGATAGGCTGTGTGGACCATCTTACCCTCATCCACGGCTCTGGAGACTGATTCAAAGACGTCAATCAGGTTCAGGAGACAAGATCGGACCTTCATAAACCCAAACTGGGTGGGGTCCAGTGTTTGAAGGTTGCCAATGTCTTTGTTTATAAGTTCCATGATAATACATTCCATGGCCTTGCAGATCAGGCTTGTCAGACTGATGGGGTGGTAGTTCCCAGGATCCAAGGTGGATCGCCCCTTGTGGAGTGGGATAACTGTAGCTGTGCACCACTCAGTGGGCATGAAGCCTGAGGTGAGGCTATGATTAAACATGACACAGGTGAGGTGCCAGTTCATTTTTTAGTTCATGTAATACACAGCCTGGGATGTCATCTGGTCCCATGGATGCTGTATTCTTAGCTTTGGAAAGTGTGTTTTTTACCTGTGTGGCCATTATTACCGGAATTTGGCAATTTTCCGGTATTGAGATGAGCTGTTTAGGGGGTGGGGGGGTGAAGCTGGCACTGAATTGATCTGCCAGGATATTGGCAATATCCTTAGGATCAGTATATTTAATGCTATTCTGTTGTAGTTCAGAGCAGAACTGAGCATTGCCATTTAGATTCTTGACATAGTTATAAAATGCCTTGTAGTTGTCTTTGAAATCTTTGGCAATTTTATTTTCATAACTAGCTTTGGAGGATTTTATGAGGGATCTCAGGTTCTCACTGAGGCTGGTAAGGGAGTTTTTTGCATCCTGGGATTTTCCTCTTTTCTGCAACAGTTTCTTCCCTTTGTTGTAAAGTTTGTTTATGGCAGGGGACCACCAGATTGACTTCCTTTTTTTGGAGGAGAGCATCTTGGTTCTATTTGGGATGGCATGATTCATGCATGAGTGGATGTGCTAGTACAGTGCCTTACTGTAGGATTCAGCAGTCGAACTTTCAGTTCCTGTCTGCATGGGTGTCATGAAGTTTTTCACTTCTGACTTGAGTAGCATGAAGTTGGCTTTGGAGAAGTTTTTTTATAGAGGTTTCCTTACTGGGGGGTGGGGGTAGGATGCGGATGTTAAGGGTGATTAGCTTATGGTAAGACCTGACCAACGAGGGGGTGACCATAGGTGTGGAGCATCGATTTCCCATGTTGGTAATGACCAAGTCTAGAATATTGGAGTCCCTGATGGGACTATGGATTAGTTGATCCAGGGCATTGGAATTTATGAATTCCAAGAACCGTTGGGCAAAGGTGTTGGTACATGAGTAGTTTTCCCAGTTAATGTCAGGGTAGTTGAAATCACCCAGTATTAGGGTGTTTGGTTGTATCTTAATATTTTCCAGTATGTTTAGAAAGGTGTAGTGAGAATCTTGGGGAATGGTGGGGGATCTTTAGCAAGCTACAATTTGGATTGCAGTCTTACCTAATGTTAGTTGCACCTGGAGAATTTCAGACATATTGTGTTGGGCAACTAGCCTGGTGGTGTGAATATCCTTGGTGAATATGGACACTCCTCCACCTTTAGTGTTTCGGTCCTGGTTTGGTGGCTGAAAAGTGTGGTAAGAGTTGTAGCCTGGTATTGCAGGGATGTTCTCTGGAGCCTTGAACCAGGTCTCAGTTACTGCACAGATATCGATGTTCTCCATTTTTAGGAGTGCCTCGAGAAAGTGCATTTTGAGGTTTAGGCTTCTAGCATTGAGTAGCATTACCTTCAGAATTTGCATACTTATACCTGTTACTGTGGTAGTTTTGTCCTTTGAACTTTGCCTAAAAAAGCCACTATAGGGGTAGCAAGAGCCTTAGCCAGTAACCTGAATCCCAGGGGTGACAGGTGCAGACCATCTCTGGCAAAGCATCTTGGTCTTTTTATCATGTCGTCCCAGGCAGACAGATACTGGATCCCCTTTGAATGACACCAGAAGCTTAGTCAATTGTTGAAGTCAATCATTTTGTCCTTATATTGTGGTATCATTCTGGGCGAAGGCAGGATGCTACTCAGGGATAGGGTCATACCTGCCTGGGCCACATGATCCAAGAGCTCTTCCATGTCTCTTTTCATGTAGTCCAGGGAGGTACATCTCAAGTCATTCACTCCAACATGGACAATGACAGAGTCATATTTGTACTTGTTGTGGAGTGACTTGAGTGCATGTGTTATGTGGTGGATCCTGGCACCCGACAGGTAGCTGACTGCAATTTTCTCCTTGTTCAGCCTGGTGAGTGGGACATCAGTGTGCCTGACTATAGAGTAACCTATGACTAAAGTGTTAGGTACATTGTCTTGCCTTAGGGGCTGTTGCTGGGTGGCACACTGGTACTGTGAGCTATGTGACACTTTGGTTGTGATTGGTGTTTGTTTGCATTTCAGCTTTGGAGGTCCTTGTTGCTTGGGCAGGTTACAGTTAAGGGCCTCCACATATGTGGATTTAATGTTGTTATGTGTGGGTGTTGGTGATGTGGGTTTAGAAGGGCTATGTGTTGCTTGAAGTGTAGTGCGGGTGTTAACCTTCTCCTCTTGACTGTTTAGCACAATCTTGGGTGGAGAGAGCTTTGCTTCCAGTTTGGCTATGTAAGTGCATCTCTCACAGGTTATGGTGTTGGGTGGTAGGAAAAGAGACTTGTCTGTGTACATGAGGCAATTACTGCATTGCCCCAGTATGCCCAGATTCACCAGGTGGACAGGAGAAATCACCTGAAGTTGACCCTTGGACATGCCTGGTTTGGTGCTTTTTTTGTAAAGTACAGGAGCTGTTTTCCCTTGCCTTAGCAAGATACTTTACAATTATAGGCTGTTTAGTGCCTATGATAAATTTCTCCTTATTAACAAGGAGAGTTGAGTGTTTGTATCAGTTTAAGGCTTCCTAGTGCTTTCCAGCAGGTATTAGAGCAAGTGCTAATCACAGGGATGCTTAAAGGTAAGATTGAAAAAAAATGGTTTATCCTAAACACTGCAATGTGCACTAGATAAGTTAGATGTGAAAGTAGGTAACTTAAGTTTTACCTGTCTAAAAAGTTAAGTTTTAGTGGAGAGTCTCAATTTTTAAAACAGCAAGATAGATTGAAAGGGGGTGGTCACTTTTGTATTCTGGTACTATGGAATGCAGTAGGATGGCCAATAAATTTAAATAGTTGAAGGGGAGTGATTTCACAAATTGATAATTTTGTGCTTACTCACACAAGCCAGTGAAAGCAGAGAGGAAAAGTGATATATGGTCAAATTAACATAAGAGGCAGGCAACTAGAAAGACAGTGGTATTTAAGAACACGACAGTAAACGAGTGGGTGGGTGAGGAAAAATTTCTGCCTGACTCACAAGAAACAGAGCTGTGGTCTCTTCTGAAGTTTTAATATGCAGTTAAAAGCAGAATGCAAGTAAAACACAAGGTAAAGAAAACAAATCACAGTATTCAAAATATAAAAAGGCAATAAAGTAATACAAAATGCAACAAATATAATTTTTCCTTTAACGTTATGGCTGCTTAATGCAAGAACTCAGTCTAATGAAAAAGCACATTTGCCAATATATCTTCTTCTTTCGGCTTTTTCCCGGTAAGGGGTCGCCACAGAGGAACTCCGGTCCACTAATGATTGGCAGTAGATGTTTACAAAATGCCGAGGTGCCAGCTCGATGCCCATCCTTCAACAAAGGCACGCCCATTTACGCACACATGTCTTTCGAACGCTACCCAACCGCGGGGAGGACATGCAGACTCCACACAGAAGGCACTCCCAAGCCAAGATATATATATATATATATATATATGGATCTACTTTTCTTCATTTGAAATTTCGCTACTTCGAAAAAGAAAAGTAGATGCCCACTTCAGCAAAAGTGCATTTCAAGAAAAGTACACTTTCGCTGAAATCTAGTCGCCGGATCGGCTAACTAAAAAAAACATCTTTTGCAGGTGTCAAGCCCCCCTGTATCCCCCATGTGGGGGCTGTGCCTCCCACACACCCCTACTTAAATATACCAACTCCGAGATCGCACTACAGTGAGGAAAAGGGAATATTCCCATTCCACGCTGTATTGTGATCTCCTTACTCGGTTTTCAAAGTTTCAGTACTTTGAACAAGTGGTCTCGCACAAGTGAGTTTCGAAGTACTGAAACTTCGACCAACTTAATGGAATCCATATATATATATATATATATATATATATATATATATATATATATATATACACATTTATAAAAACATAATAGTTATTTCTATTTTGTGAGTGATGCTGGCATGAGTCCTAACATCACAGTAAGTTGAATATTATGCATAGTTATTGAAACAAATCCTGTAAGGGCACACATGACTCTGAGATGTAGTCAGCTTTAAGGATATAATACTGGATTACCCATTCTACAAGGTGGGGTCATCAGGGTTGGCTTTAGGTCAAGTGGTGCCCTAGGCAAAAGGGATCCACAGTGCCCCCCCACTCCACCTGGTGCCCCCTTCCTGGTCTATTTATACCATCCAGTTTACTGGAAAAGCACCCTTGCTATGGAGGCCCCTAGGCGGCTGCCTAGTTGGCCTATGCCTAAGCACGACTATGGGTGTCATGATCACAGATGTGTTATTATATTTGCACATGCAAAATACAGCATTGATCATATATTCAGATTTTTGCAGAATGTCTAGATTTTTGTCTTATGTTTTGATCTGTTCTTCATAAAATTTGTGTTTTTTGGAAAATCACTGATGATCAAAGTAATTTCATAATGGCATTCATTTGACTTTAAAACTTTATACCCATCAGAAATTAATGCTAAAACAAATCCTGTTATACTAGTAACATATATAATAGCAATATTTAAAATATGTCCCTTTTGTTGGCCCCACCCCCCATTATTTTAGGTTTTGTCAGATTTCTTGCAATAAGAGAATGAGAGGTGTGTGTGTTACACAATTTGTGCTGATTTCAGTTTGTAGAATTTACCATAATGTAAAAGAGATTGCATATTATTGCATGCTATGTGTATATTTTAAACCGGGCTTGAATATATATGAACTGGTGCACTTTAGGTCATTTGTGGATGCCTAGACTATATATACATATGTATAAAATGACATAGATATTTTGCATATAGTGATATCATGTAACATGAATGGGGTGCATGTCTGCTGTATAGGAAGTGGTGAATATAACAGAATGTGTTCACGAGGCAGATGAATATTCACAGAACACTATCCAACGTAGTTAAAGTGAAACTACAGTTTATAGTTGCATGTATTGTTTAAATTGGGTATATTAATGTGTCATGAAGAAATTCATGGTTAATTGTACCATGATTACTCTTCTTTTATAAATCACACTGCATTTGTAATTATTTTGCCTGGATTTATTTGTAGATATGGGTGATCCCTTTGTGACAAATCAGTAGTTTTGTAATTTCCCATTTAGCACAAAAGGACCACTGTCAAAAATTGACACATTCCAGAGGAGCGAAAGGCAACTTGTAGTCCAGGATCAGATGAAGTCATTATAGATATGTTTGTTATGGTTCTATGCAGAATTCCAAAAGGGGAATCTCTGGGATTCAAAAACAAGGTGAGTGTGGTTATAGGCAGCTTGTGGTTGTTTAACTTGTTTGTGTGACAAGGCCCAGAGCTCATTAACAATTATCAGTGGGGGAAATCAGTGAAAGGAACATATGAAATATCCTTCTCACAAGCAATGCATAGTCTGCAATAAAATGTACTACTGAGGTGCAGCTGTAGGAAAGACTTCAGTCAAAGTTCAAAGAGGCTTTGTGTGTGATCATGCTCTCAAAGAAGGGGCAATAGAGAGAGGTCATGTAGCAGCCTGAAATGGCCATTATGCTGCTGTTCCCATTGACCAAATTAAAAAGTAGAAATGGGAATATAGGAAAGTAATGAAAATCCGGAAAACAAGGGTGGGAAAAAAAGGGGAAACCCTATGGAACGATCAAGACAGAGGTGAGGAATGTGCCCATTTTCCCATCATGTATATATATATATATATATATATATATATATATATATATATATATTTATATATTTGTGTGAATGTGTGTGTGTGTGTGTGTGTGTGTGTGTGTGTGTGTGTGTGTGTGTGTGTGTGTGTGTGTGTGTGTGAGTGTGTGTATATATATATATGGATATATATATGGATATATAGATATATGTGTGTGTGTGTGTGTGTGTGTGTGTGTGTGTGTGTGTGTGTGTGTGTGTGTGTGTGTGTGTGTGTGTACGTGTAAAGTGTATATGTGCATAAAGAGACTGTAAGTGGGGAGAATGAAGTAAAGGAAGTAAGTGGAAATTAAGAGAGCTAGGGTAGGCAACAGGAACACATAAACAAACAGAGAAGACAAACAATACTGACTGGGGATGCTGACACAATGAGGGAGGGGGAGCACAATATAGAATGAGACATCAAAGGAGTATTGGGCCGCAAACCATGCAGGCATAGACACCAAAGGGAGGGTAACACCATGATAGGGGTGGTATGGAATCATGAAACTGACATCCCTGCTGGCCATGACTTAGTGGGGATTGAAAATACCACCCAGGGCTTCCTCACCACAGAATCCTGGCTAAGATGAAGGGACCAGTATGAGGCAGACATTTGACTCAATGAGCCTCGGGAACCTCTCTTGCAATTCCGGATGTGTATACCTTTCAGCTGATGTTTGAGGTGAGGAGGTGATCCTTGCAGGCTGGCCTGCAGACAGGAAAGATAGTGGTTCCACTTATGGGAGATGGACAGCCCTTGCTGGAGCTAGAGGTGCTAATCTAGATACTGCTGCAAATATTTGTAACATAAATGGAGAAAAACAAAATAAAAAATAAAAGAAATACATGTAATATGAAGGATTGCAAGAAAGGGGGTGGGAGAGGGAAACCTAAAAATACATAGAAAAAAATGCAGCACATATATATATATATATATATATATATATATATATATATATATATATATATATATGCATACACGTTTTCTCTTGTCACATTATAGGTAATGCACTTGAAACTGTAGCAAACATGCACGTCAAATTGCTAATAATAGCACACTATACAGCCAAGGGTGGAAATCATACTGATATATATCAGCAAATGCAAATGTGATGAGGTGCTTGTACAATTCCAGTGAAGCTTGCTTTCAAACACACAGTAATAGCATCAAACTGTCTACAGCTACCTTTGAATTATGGAACTTAGCAGATAACTGGCAGTGCTGGGCAAAACTTACAGCAGCATACTATAGTTACAGGATGTCAGCAGTTTCAGAGGTCTTCCAACAACATGCATTCTTCACAGTTATACAGATACTTCACAGTTGTGTCATTATTTAATCCTTTACTGTATAAAGCAGCTGAACACAGCCCAGAGACTTTTAAGTGGTTGCAAAACAGCTATGTGGAAGATTATGCATTGTCCTCATCCTCCTCGTGTGCAGCTGTACATTCTCTGCTGCTGCTTCTGTGGATGCAGATAGAGAGAGACTGGAGTGTGTAAGAGCTGTGTATTCCAAACTAGAGTGTGCAAGGACTGTGGATTCCATATAGTGCCAGTATGAATGTATGTATGGGTAGGTAAGAGAAATGATACTTACAGTACATCTGTGCTGCTGGAGCTGTAACCTTAACCTCTCACAGCCCAAGGAAGTTTGGATGGCGTTTCTGGTCCAGTGTAAGGGATGCCTATCACACTTGTTTTGTGCCACAGCTTTCCAGGCCTCTGTTTTGTACTGGGGACTGTCATACCCCTCCTGCAGTCATTGTTGGTTGTGGTCACAGTAGTGCAAGTGAAGAAATATTTTCATTTCCTCCATGCATCAACACTGAGCCCAGCAAGGTGCATTTCCCTCACCTTCAGTAGACTTGGCTTGCCTCACAGAAATAGCACAGAAATATAGCTGGAATCCTGAGTCCACACTCATATTCCAGTTTAAAGCTGTTATGCAAAACAGTGTAACTCATGGGCATGACCAGTGGCTGAAGGGTCAACTTCCCATATATATATATATATATATATATATATATATATATATATATATTTACATATATATATATATATATATATATATATATATATATATATATATATATATATATATATGTGTGTGTGTGTGTGTGTGTATTATATTCTTGTATATTGGACTGCAAGTTGTGAAACATAGTAGTACTGTCTTTACTTGTAAGCCATGAATATAGCATGTAGTATAGTCAGTCCATTTTCATTAAGTAATATATAGAATTACATATAAGCCCCCCCCCCCCCATGTAATGGACCAGCTGAGAGATTTAGAGAGATTAATTAGTCAATGTCTCTTTTGCATAATCACCATCACTAGATACCAGAATGTGCATGGTGTAAGAGTGAGGGTAGGCAAAGAAATCATAAAGTTGCAAGATGAAAAGCTGCTTCAGGTGATTCAGCTACCTGGATCCCAGCCTCTACAAGGTAAATGCTACTTTTTCAGGTACAGCTACATTTAGCTTTTGTGTTACCTTTGCTTAAATACATTAGCTCTGACATTACTTTAATGAGTTGTATAATGGGGGAGGGAGAGTGGAACTAGAAGGCTAAGACAATTGTTGTGCTGAAGGATTGTTAAGCCTACTGAAAAACTCACCTAGCAGCAAGTACTCAGAGCACACATGAAAACATTCTGACTATCCTTCCAGTAAGACTGGGTGCCAAACTCTTTGCCTGGTATATAGCTTCTAAATATAGTTGGTGTGTAAGTCCTTTCAACAGTGAGGAGAAACAGCTCACTGTGGGGAGTGGAAGACTTAAGGCTTTTGGGGTGTGGGAGAAAGTTTGTCAGTCATGTTATAGGTCTGACATTAGCTAACCTGTCTGTATAGACATGCTGGGTTATCCGACACACCACCAGCACAGTATGTGGACACTGGGGTCAGCAGTGTGGTAGGCAGTTGTTTAGAGCAGTCATGAGCACTATGACATCACTGTTTTCTATGCCTATAGAACAGTGCTTAATAAGGATAAGATAAAGAAGATAAGTGATTATGCTGAGAAAGCCAATCATAAAACCAAGTTTTTCAAAGCAAAGAATGTCAAATTACTTCAGGTCCCTCTGTCTCCATTGTTGATGGCATTTTGAGCAGGATGCTGCCGACCAGACCTACTGAAACCGTACCTGGAAAGATCTTGCAGCAGTTATTAATCCTGTAGGTTGTCAGGACAGTATGCATGAAATGGTCTGCCACAGGGACGCCAACATTACACTTGTTAAAGAAAAAATTGTGTCTATTTGGCACAGGAAGGTAGGTCTTTTGTCAAGTCACCTCTCATGGAAACAGAGTTTATGACCTCAGAGGCAGGGATGCTTCAACATGGTCTACAATGTGGCACTGGACATTGCAGCAGAGCTTCATCATGCACTTAGAATATCCATTAGAGATACCAGAGGTATTTAAGCAATAACCGATGACATGATGTGATATATTGAAGATTTACCCACAGTTGGCATGGTTTAATCATGAGGGCGAAGCCTGAGTGATTAAATAAAGCCAACCATGGGTAAATCTTCAATATACCACAACCATGTAGTCGGTTATTGCAATTATACAATGATATTATTTAGGAAAAAAATACTTACTTTTCTTAAATAATGTCTTTGTATAATGGTGCATTACTGTTCTTCCGCCGGTGGTGGTATGGTATACTGCTTCCTTGTGTTGATGTACTGCGCATGCTTATGGGACTTGCGTTCCCACACAAACCCAGTACATCAATGCTTTGAAACAGAAGCAATGGAGAAAAGAAAGTCTCCGTTGCTCAGTTTTTTTTTTTTTATTAAAAAAAAAGTTTTGGACACTTTATACAAACGGAAAAAAGTTCGGGCGACAGGACCTTTTTCTGTTGGTATATTGTGGGATTAACAACAGGCACACTGGCCAATCAGCATGCACATTTTGGAATATTAATAGGGGATCACTGTATAATTAACAATATTCCTGTGTAAGACTACACTTAATTTCCCTTGCCCCATTACTCACCAGTCAACTTGGTAGAGATGTTTCATTTGACTTATACAGGGACATTAGAGATTCAACCTGCATGGCCATCTGCATGAGGTATTGTATTCAAATGTTGTTTTGCAAACACAACCACTATTACATTTGAATCTGAGGCATGTTTCTGGCGCTTGGTTATACTTACGCAAAATTGTGTGTGTTGCTTTGTTCCAGGTGTTTATTTATCTGGCACCTAAGTTTGGAGGATCATTGCCCTCTGCCAGTGATGGAAGGAATGAACTGGCATGGTCAGAGAATACAGTGTATGTGTTTGACACAGGGCATGTGACCAGTGGATCCCCTCTACAGACCATGGACACAGTTTCTGTGCCTGTGGACAGCCAAGTGACACATACCACACAAACAGGACAGATTACTGGAAATACCTGCAGTTAGGGAGTTGTAAAACCCCCTACAGGATAATCATTAGAATCTGTCACAAGTCCCTTAGGATGCAGGGGTACACAAAGGGTGTCGACATGGATACCACCCTCTCCCTGACGTTACCATGTCAGTGGCAGTGGCTCAATGTACATACCAGGCTATCATGGAGGCATAGGCTATTACCACCACAGCCATTTTAGAGTTAGTATGGCTAATGCAGGGTGAGTGAGATGAACTCCAGGAGTGCATGTTCCATATGTGTGTTATAGTTTCAACAGACTGAATAACATACTAGAATGTGTCATGTTGTATCATGTTTGCCTGATATGCATCAAGCACCATCCAGAAAGCTGTTTCACTGCTACTTCCATGAATAGTGGCTATCATGGCCATGAACAGCCTACATTACAGTCATGCGGTGCTAGCACTTCCATAGCTACATCTGCTGCGAAGGTGATGATGGCCAGAAGAGGATGTCTCTGGAGTCATGGCAATTTCAGTAGTGGTACTTCTGGTGACAGATTTTTTCACCATCAAATAGCATGCCTACATCTATCCAGGGCCATAATACAACAAATGCAACTCATGGTAGGGGCAGTTCTTGTGGGTGGGTGCATGGATGGGATGCCATCCCTCTACCATACCTGCCCCAGACCTGTCCAGTAGATCAAGCTGCAGTGCTGCAACTATTGCTCAAATTGCATCCTGGCAGACAGACACTTACACCACCAGAGCCTCCAGTGCTTCACACGCTCACACATCCAGTGACGTTGGTCCTTCACAAAGCCTTTCACAACCACCCTAAAGGCCATATACACAAGTGCAGTCCTACTTTTCACTGCTTCAGCACTCACACATTCTGTGAAAGACATCCTCATTTGTGCTTCTTCTTCCATCTGTTCAAGTGATGGTAGCTGTGGCCTGCCCATTGTATTTGGGTTGCCAATGTCTGATGCAAAGTGTAGCCAGACAATGCACAAGTAAACATAGACTGGTGTTAGGTTTGCAAGCATCAGATTTAATGTAGTGTATATGCTTTAATATGGGACAAAGCTGTTTGTAAGCCACTGCCTCTTTGATAATGACATAGCATGCTGTGTCCATCTCAGTCAGCATGTCCAGCCCCTGCTGCTGTCTCCTCTATTGACTCCTCCTGTGGGTCAGCCTCTGCTACCTGATATGCTGGGGGATGCTCCTCATGCAACTACACCCCCTGCTGTAGCTGCATCTTAATATGACACTGTGCAACTTTACACATACAGAAATTAATTTTGCATGTCAGGGTCATACTGCAGGGCACCACACAGGATGAATCCAGACAGCAAAAGCTTGTCTTTAGCAACCCAGTCATATGCTCCACAATAACTCTGGTTTGTGATAGGGCATAATTGTAAACCTGCACTGTTTCATTCTGTGGAATTCTGATAGTTGTCATCAGAAAGGGTTCTGGACATATCCAGCATCACCAATGAGATGATCCTATGGGAAGTTATCTCTCACTGGTGCAGGTTACTAGTGTGAATATGTGGGAGGTGTGATGACTGCCAGGGTGGCCTCCTGACTTTCTGCGGATGATACCTTGTGAATTACAGACTGCTTAATGGTTAATGGAGAGATACCCTGTGTGGTTCATGTACCTTCTTACCAGTTCCCTGGGTAGGGTCTTTATTTCAATGTCGGTGCAGTCATTGGGCCTGGCACCTCAAGAGAAACAGGCTGTGTCAGGAGAAATCTCACATGATGTTGCTTCTTTATGGAAATTGCATATGTTCCCCACATGCTGCAGCATGGTATTGAGAAACTGATGGAGTATTCTTGAAGCAGATGCCTGAGATAGCCACACTGCATCCCTAGTTGGTCACTGAAGGGTTCCTGTATAATATATTTAAAGCCACACATACATTAGTATACACTGGGATAGGTACTCCATAACTCTCATATGCTGGTACACAGTAATGGTCCACAGTGCTGTTGTCATGGAGTCTATGAAATATTAAGTAGGTTCTGATGACATGGCAGCACCCTAGCTTGTAGTGGCAATGAGAGCCTCTTCTATATACTCATTAACTAATGCTGCAGCAAATCTTAAGTTTATTTCCATGGTTCAGGCACTTGAACACCAGGAATGAGCTGCATTCATTACCATTGAAATATCACACTGTTTATACATTTCCGAATTGCTCCACCATCCTGATTTGCCTCATTCACATAAACAGTGCCACTCATTTTAATAATGTTACTTACTACCATCTGATTATATGGCCATTAGCATATACTGTGGCCATCTCTGCTGCTTGGCATGCACCACTCATGCTATGTGTGTGTTTCTGAATCTCACACACTGCCCATTGACTTTTGTCACACAAAATTGCTTATTGCAATGCAGCTAAGTTTCCTGAAGCGGCATAGTGGTCCATGAGCAGTGTTGTGGCCTGGAAGAGGATCAGTAAAGGAATGGCAGCACTAAAGCCCATACTATTGCATTACCTGTTCAAGTGGCTGACCAGACCACTCAAGTAATAAAGGATGTTATCATTTGTGTTGTTCCTCTAGTTATGGTTGAGATATGTGCTACCCTTCAGCAGATCCCATAATCAGTCCTTACAATCCTCTGTAGATGGGCATTATCCCCTATAAAATGTGAACTAAGTGGTACAGCCATTGAATCACATGTATAGTGGGATCACATGTCTGCTGATGAATGTTTGCTGGCCTTGTCTTTTGTGATCACAACCTTTCCCCGTTCATTAATAACAGAGTAAGCATGCATGTTCTAAAAACATTTTCCATGATTTTAATTTGACAACTACCTGGCTTTCATATAGGTTTAACTGTATAATCAACAAACAGGTTTGTTACAAATAAATATTCATATTTGTTTAGATGTGTGTTTATTTATAAGTACATAGTATGTCATGCATATCTAAATGAATACATATTTATTATCAAATGTCACATGATAATGTGCGTACCTTGTCAGTATGTAGCAATAAGTACTACATGTATAAAGCTACTTTGAATGCGGCACATGTATAATCCTTAACTAAATAATCCTGCTTTCATTAACCAAGATATATTGACATCAACATGGGAATAAATTCAACTTACACAAAAACTTGAAAAACTGGTTACTAGCACTCCAAACGTACGCGGCACATCCACCAAAATGAAAATTCTCAAAAATCACAAAACTGTAAACGTGGACTCTGACACTTTATTGCAAGAAGTTAAAGCGCTTTTCGTCATCCGAATAATCGACCCTAATATGTCGAAACATGAAAATGCCGAAAACACGGAACAGCGATTTTTTTCCCAAGGAAAAACATTGCTGCTCAGTCAAAAAAAAACAAAAAAACACAAACACAAAATAAAGTGGGGGCTTCACCCCCCACCCTCCTACTTAAATATACCAACTCCAAGATCGCACTACAGTGGAGGAAATTGCAAAGTCCTGAAAATGATCCAGTGATTTTTTTTCCCTGGGGAAAAAAAATCACTGTTCTGTGCTTTCGACATTTTGAGTAAACAGGGTTGATTAAACAGCGTTCGCTATTTTAAGTGTTCGCTGATTTAATAGGAACCCATATTGGTCACCTGTTTCATCCACATTCCCACCAATATCATATACTTGCTTTCACATGTCCCCTTTTTCCATGTAACTTTGTGATGTTTTTCTATGATAAATCCAAATGTAAGATTATGACAATCTTACAACAAGTATTAATTTATAGATAAACCACAACAATAACGTAGAAAACCACGGAAGGAGCAATGTTCCTGTTGTAAAAATCAGGTAAACCAACAAGAGATGCTTCCTCATGCACAGGAACAAAATGGCAGTGTCAATGCATCCAAAAAACTCTCTTGCAACTCCAAAGACAAAATGTCGAAATCCGTTTAAAATCAGGACGTCTTTATTATAACATAAAGTAAGCGCTTTCACCATGAGGCTTCTTCAGACTATACAACCTCTACATAAACCAACTCTTAAATAGCACAAACAATTAAACTAAATCGTTGACGTAGGCATTCCCTTTAAAATTTTTTAAAGTGACATTGCATATATCATCAAGACATATTTTAGAATCACACTGAAGTACATATGAACATGGCTAGATCCCAAATTTATACCTCGTTAGCTTCATCAACCAAACACTTTAAAAAGCAGCAAATACCAACAAATACATTAAACGCATTAAAAACTCATTAAAAACTATATAAAATTTAAAACATGCCCTAAGCAAAAACATCTGACACGCATAATGCAGAATACCCATTGATTTTACTGTTTAGGTCTCGGTAATCGTCTTTTCTTCAAAATAGGTCGGAGATTAACTTTATCATTAAGGCCAGGAGGATGATCAGCTCTGCAACGAACAATCCAACGAAGTTCGTTCTCTAGTGTAAAGTTCTCTATGTCTCCACCTCTGGAATTGGATTTAACAACCTGTATCACACTAAAAGTAAACGTATGTGTTTGGCCATATAACTTACAATGTTTGGCTAAGGCATTATGTTCAGAGCCTAAATGTATATGATAGATGTGTTCCCTAATGCATTCTCTTAATTGCCTATTTGTTTTGCCAATATAGAATGCTGTACACAGTGAACACTTAGCCAAATATACTACATTAATACTCATGCAATTCGTACCAGTCAGGAAGGAAAACTCCTGACCAGTAATAGGTTGTTTAAAAACATGATCAGTATTAATATATCTGCATTGATTGCAAGGTATAGTATTATGACACAAATCACTAGACTGGGCATCATTCAAATCCATCAGACAATGACAAAGCAATTGCTTCAAATTTCTCTTATTTTTATATATAAACTTGGGTTTAGGACCCACTACATTCTTAATGTCATCATCTATGTTGAGCATGTCCCACCGTTTTTCTATAATGGCTTTAATATTCTGAACATCATTCGTAAAATATATTGGCATACTTAATCCAGTGGACAATTGCGGCTGTACAGTATCTAAATAATAATTTTTCTCTGAAAAATAAGGGCGTGCCTTGGTGTCCCTCAATTCACATACCACTGAGATTGCATTATCAACATCACTACTTTTATAACATCTATCAATAAACCTGGACTTGAGCTCCGACAATTCCTTCCCAAATCCAACCTCAGGAGGGTTAAGTCTGGAGGCTCTCATAACCTGCCCTTTGATTACATTGTCAAAGACATATTTGGGATGCATACTGCTCCTGTGCAGTAAGGTATTCCTATAGCATGCTTTCCTATGTATAGAGGTGTTCAATAGACCATTTGTAAGTCTCACGATGTCAACATCTAAAAAAGAAATATGACTCCTAGATGAACACATAGTAAACTTGAGAAAATCAGTGGAGCTATTCATAAATAAGTCAAACTCCACTAATTGGGCTTCACTGCCTTTCCAAATTAAAAAGAGGTCGTCAACAAATCTCCTATAAAAGCCCACATATTCTTGGTATCCCCTTGAGGAGAAAAGGGACTCATGTTCCCAATCAGCCATAACAATGTTGGCGTAGCTATTGGCACACGAAGTGCCCATAGCTACGCCATCCTTCTGAATGTAAATATCATCATTAAAGATGAACACATTATTATCCAACACCGTTTCTAAAAACAATGCTAATAAATCTATCATTTTACCATCCATCTCAGAGTTCAAATCCAGATACCGTTGTACACTGATCACACCCAAATTATTCAGTATGACAGTGAACAAACTTTTAACATCAAAAGTGACTAATATATATGAATCATTATCGCTCAAGCTTTTAATATAGTCATAAAGATCTAATAAGATCTAATAAAAACTGTTTACTGTCTTTCAAAATAACTGGATTAGCCTCAACAATGGGTCTCAAGTAATATTCTATAAATATTGAAAAGGGTTCCGTTAGCCATCCTTGTCCTGCTACAATAGGTTGCATAGGTGGATCAAGAATGGACTTATGCACTTTTGGGAGGCCTTTCAATGCTGGAATCAAGGGATTGTTCACTTTCAGATATTTATACAGGCTCCAATTCACATTATAACTTTTCAATAAATCATCCAACATCCAAAAGACGATTACCGAGACCTAAACAGTAAAATCAATGGGTATTCTGCATTATGCATGTCAGATGTTTTTGCTTAGGGCATGTTTTAAATTTTATATAGTTTTTAATGAGTTTTTAATGCGTTTAATGTATTTGTTGGTATTTGCTGCTTTTTAAAGTGTTTGGGTGATGAAGCTAACGAGGTATAAATTTGGGATCTAGCCATGTTCATATGTACTTCAGTGTGATTCTAAGATATGTCTTGATGATATATGCAATGTCACTTTAAAAATTTTAAAGGGAATGCCTATGTCAACGATTTAGTTTAATTGTTTGTGCTATTTAAGAGTTGGTTTATGTAGAGGTTGTATAGTCTGAAGAAGCCTCATGGTGAAAGCGCTTACTTTATGTTATAATAAAGACGTCCTGATTTTAAACGGATTTCAACATTTTGTCTTTGGAGTTGCGAGAGAGTTTTTTGGATGCATTGACACTGACGTTTTGTTCCTGTGCATGAGGAAGCATCTCTTGTTGGTTTACCTAAGTATTAATTTATCACTTCACTAACCAGGGTGGAGGGCATGTTGTGTAATAATGTGCACTGCATATAAGATGTCCTGCATGAAGTACTATCTGATAGCTGTTGCACCTAAAATATGATTGATATGTGACCTGCTTGGTATTTCCCTGCCCTGATAGCCTACTGGTGTATGCTTCCATCTGGCCACTGTAGCCATTCCATATGTGTTACCTGGTATCTGTGATGGTGCAATGTACTTTGCACAATCTTCTGCGATGGCAGTGATGCAGTGGTAGCATTGTCGCCTCACAGCAAGAGGCTCTCTGGTTTAATTCTCAGCTGGGGTGCCTTCTGTGTGGAGTCTGCATGTCTTCCCTCTGTTGGTGTGGGTTCCCTCTGGGTGCTCCTGTTTCCTCCCATGTTACAAAGACATGTGTCTGGAGCATTTCTCCCTGGGCCTCTGCTGAAAATTGATTTTGTTCCAAGTCAGACTTTCCTAGTTAACAAAAGATAAATAAATAACTATATGGTCTGCATGTGAACTTGGAGAATGGCCTTGATAGTAATTATGATTCCATCTATACTTCGACTCTTTTCACTTGTGTATCAGGCATTGCCTTTCTTAACATTAATCCTCTTCTAACATGTGCCACTTTGGACATTGTATTATCACATATGAACTGCCCCACTGCAAATATGCTTTAAGGTAAGAGGTTACCCTGTGTTTGTTCATGTGTGCAATATGTGTACTTTATACACTTTGACCAGCTTGAGTGTGTGCACAGATTTAACATGGTTGACAAATTGTTTATAAATATATATATATATATATATATATATATATATATATATATATATATATATATAAATAATATATATATTCTATTTACCTTTGCCCTTGTGGCTGGGTCATGTCTGAAAATGATCTTTGAACCAGCAGACTTACCCAGTTAACAAATGTTAAAAAATAAATAAATACTGATAGATGTCTATTGACATAGAAGAAGATACATACTGGCTTTGTACACATACTGATGTGATCTGCACAAACCATTCCTTTGCATGCATTGCATATTAAAGATTACTTCCTTAAGTTTGTTGTCTGACTTCTTATTTGTTCTTTCAACTTTCCTCAAGCCATCGGTCTCCCCTTTACGTACATGTATATTCATATTCATGATGGTAACTTTTCTTTTGGATTAATCTGTACTCTATATGTCAGGTATGATGTGTGTGTGTGTGTGTGTGTGTGTGTGTGTGTGTGTGTGTGTGTGTGTGTGTGTGTGTGTGTGTGTGTGTGTGTGTGTGTGTGTGTGTGTAAGTATGTGTACATTGTGCTACTTTTGCTTCATTGTTTCCTATTTTACATTTTGCTTTCTGCTAGGTAGTTTCCATTCTGCATCATAATCTTCAACAAATACTGTATAACAGAACCTCACCTACTGAAAAATTACCTTCTTCCTTTCTATAATGTCGCAGTCTTTCTATTCCCAGTATTCATAATGTGTGTATGTTTGCTTTATGTTTTCTAGCTTTCACTGTACTATGCCCTCCAAAATGATTGTGCTCTCATTACCTTCTGAACCTTGAACAGATAGCTTGCATCCATCTCTATATACATATATATTTATATATAACATTACCTAAATTGGTCTAAACAACAAAACTTCAGTGTTCAAAAAGTTTACCACATATGGTTGACAACACAAAAGTCGACGTGCTACTACACTTGTGCCAAGAAACAACCTTAGAATTATTAAAAAAAAACAACAACAAAAAGCATTTTTTTTGCAGAGGGCAAGCCTCCTTGCATCCATTCACACCACCTGCTACTTAAATATACTAACAATGAGATCATACAAAATTGGGGAAAGGGTATAGTCAAGAATTGTGTAATCTCACTATACCTCTCAATCTCTTGGTGCAAGAAATCTGCACAAGGCCAAAAATGATGGGGGTGGGGGGGTGGGCAGAGAACCAAAAATAGGACGAGATTTTAAATATTCCCTTCTAACCTTGAAAGTAGCTAGAATAACATAATTTGTGTTAGCATGCATTTTTCTGAAGGATATGAAGTTTGAAACTCAAATGTGTCTCATTATTTAATGACTTCAATCCTTAGGGATTTGCCAGAAAAACACACATTTTATGATAAACACACCAAAAATATGAGGCAAAATTTGTGCAGTCTGTGAAAATCTGGACAGTTGAGAGGTATGAATCTCACACACCTGTTGACCATCTATTTTGTTGACCAAATGCAGTCAACTAAAGAGATGTTGAGCAAAAGTGCATTTGACAAGTACCATTGCATGATATACATACGTGTGTGTATTTTGTTACGATGCATGCCACTTACTAACATTGATCAGCATTACCATTCATGAATATTTGCAGACATTTCAAAATTTCTGGCATTTACCTTTTGTTAAATGTGTTTACTTACTAACTTTGTTGACTGGGTTGGAATGTTGGTCCTCAGACCATTTTCAACCAGGACCCATGCCAGACAAGGAGCTGCAAATTATAGACCAAGTAAGCATTTTCTTATATTATACAGCAGAGTCAGTTTGACATAAAGTGTAGACACAAAGACGTATTTGATATGACTATAGTCCATGTGCTGATTTTGCTACTATTTTGACTCCTGTTACTTTCCCAGGGCTGTACTATATTCATCTGTTAATGTTGCCTTTACTACAGTAGTCTGGGAAATATTAATGCATGCACAGCTATTTGCAAGTTAGCTTTAGAATATTGTCTTAGCGAATGCATTTTAAAAAGCTACCTGATGCCTGGGAATCTGGCCAACTAATTCTGCTGGCTATGCTTTTGTAATTATCCTGTTCAGATCATCAGAGGAGTGCCCATTATTTCTTCTACATTTATATTTTCTATAAACATTACAACACTATTTTAACATGTAGGAATATGTTTACAAACTAACTGTAGGCAAAATAAGCTGATTTAGTTTCAATAAACTAAAGTAACACTATTTTTATGTGTTAATTTAGGTTTTACAGAAATGCACAGGTAATTACCAAACCCACTTTTATTGGAACTGCAATTATGAAAACACATAATCAAAAGTATGCATTTTTAACTATAACAAACAAATATTTTTCAGGTGAGACAAGCTCCTGAACCCTCACATCACTACAAACTAACTCTGAGACTGCACAATCTTAGTGGAATGGAAATGTTTCTTACCCCAGTTTCACAATTTCGCTAACTTCAGTTTTTGATGAAACATGCAAATCAATGAAAATATGTCAATCATCGTAATATTAAAAGATTGAAAGCAAGGATCCCATTTTACAGACCTCAACATAGCTTGTGAATTTTATGCTAAAACTTCAGGATGTTATGCAGAGTTTTCTCACTTAAATCTCTGTCTCACAGGCAGGTTGCTTTGTCAAACTTGGACACCAGCCCAATTAAATCAGCTAAATGTGTGAAAATCAAATTAAATTAATTCTCACGCACTTGTACTCTGAACATGAAAAGTAATAATTATATGTTGCACAAGAATACAAAGCATACCAGCGTGTAAAGTAAATGTGTGACAGAAATCATGCTCTGATGCAAGAGCAACGTGGAAGTTTAAGGGAAGATATATGGCCATCTTGGAATTCAGTCTGAGTTGATTTCATGAATTTAAGCTGCTATACTAAATATATACCTGAGCGTATACATCCATCTATTATAGTCACACACACACACACACACACACACACACACACACACACACACACACACACACACACACACACACACACACACACACATTCATAGTCTCTTAATTGACACTACAAAACATTTCCTGTATCATACACAACACTGAGAAATATTCCAAGTATATATACGTGTGTGTGTACCCATCCATCCATCTATCTGTTCACAACCCGCCAATCTGCCAAATGGAAGGTCCTTGTCTATTTTTTTTTTTTTGTGTATGTAAGATCCTGGTAAAGCAGAGACTGGGAATACACCCTGCCCCTGCCATTGTCTGATTTCAGAGTTGCTACATATAAAATAGTGGAGATGCAGGGTGCAGGGTGGGTTGATTCCCTACAAAAAAGGTATTTTTTATGTGATTTGATGTGTGTGTGTGTCTGTGTGTGTGTGTGTGTGTGTGTGTGTGTATATATATATATATATATATATATATATATATATAAAACACACACACACACACACACACACACACACATACATGTGCACACAGAAACACACACAGAAATATTATTAGAATTTTTTTATATTAAAGGGGACTGAAATCTATACAGCTGGAGCAAGTTTGTGGTAGTCCCACTCCGTGCATACCAGAATCGTTTAGTGGTCAGTGGTTATTAGTGGTAGTAAGCAGATGAGTAATAACAATGTAGATAGCAATGAAAAACAAAAGGAAGGCATTAAGACTGGCATTCAGTGTATTGATGAAGAGGAGTAAGTTGCAGTATGTAGCAGGTTAATGAAACAGCATACTTTGTTATGATTGCTTTTGTAGGTGGTCACAATTGTTAAAGTTATTTAAGGCAAACAGAGAGGTAGTATCTGAGCTTTGGATATACACTAATGTGTCAAGGGTAAAGAGCAGGGTAAGACTTTGAGCCTTTAAGCTGGAATATTTTGTAAACCATGAAATTAGCCTGATCATTGAATGTTAGGGTGGATTATGTAATATACCAAGGTATCTTTTGGCATTTTCATGTTCTATAGTATTGTTTTAGGGGTTGAAGATTAGATAAGGGGGGCTGTTAATGAGAATCTGAAAATTTCTGAATAACACTAACTTACTTCTAGATGAGGTTGCTGTTAGATGATGTTGAGAAAACCAGTAACAAAGCTGATTAATGTGTTTGTGTAATGAATTTTGTTGAGTGGTTATGTTAATGTCAGGTCTCTATAAAAGGGTTTAATCTGATAAAATATCATGTTAATATTATAGAGCACCTGTAGAAGTGTGTTGATAAAGAGAAAATCAGTACCCCAGATGTCTTTGCAATAAGACATCAGAGGACTAATATCAGCATGCATATTCTGGCAAAGCTAAAAGAGACATTTTGACCTCCTTTTAAAGCCAAAAATCATGAAAGTACTTTATTTTTTCTAAACTTATCAGTCTGTTGATTTCTGCTAATTTAGTGGTATTTAACCAAATTTTGTTCATTTTATTTCATTTTCCTTGCTGGAAATTGAACTGTTGTATTTGTACAGTCATCTGACTTAATATATTAAATATTGGTGTTTCCCTGGAGAAAATCTGCTGTTTTCCATCCATTGTAACTGTTTTTTGATATCTTTAGCAGTATTTAAAGAAGTTTTGCTCATTTTATTTAATTCTTTTGGCTGAAAATTAAAGTGCTGTGTTGTACAATCATCTGATTGAAGGCATTAATGCCCTAACAACACTCCCATACTCGCTAACCTCATTATCCCCTACAAAAATCGTAATTCCCTACGCTCCTCCAGTAAACTTCTAGCTAACATAACCAAGACCAACAACTTGGCAGGTGATTCTCTGTTCTGCCACACTGCGGGAAAAAAAATGGAACTTATTACCTGGTGAACTAACTCTACTTCCTTCTCTTACACTATTTAAAGAAAAGCTTAAAAGACACCTCAAAACACACTGGTTATGCCCCTGCAGCAATCCTGACTAACTTCTGATGCCACTTCTTTTTTTCTCCATTTTTTCCCACGTTGCACTAAAACTACATTGCTTATCTCCCTAAAGCAGTAACTGTAACTACTAAAATTATACTATCCCTCTGTACAAATACTATCCTTTCTGTATTATAAACTACCTCATGTGTGATACAGTAAAAAGACTGGTCTTAACCAGTACGTAACATTTTTTTATTTTGTTTTTTATTTTTTTTTTAGTTTAGTTTAATCTCTGCTCTTTAATACTATATCTTGGTATTTTTGTTAAATCTTTCTATTACTTTGTGACAGTATTTTTGTTTAAATTCATTATGCTATTTTTGGAACTTTCCTCTCCGGGCCACTACTGAAAATGGAAATATATCCAGTTAGTCTAGCCCGGTAAACAAATGTAAAATAAAATAAAAATTAATTACAGTGTTGTTTTCCTGTGATAAATCTCCTGTTTCCCTCATATGTACTATTTAAAAATTAGTTACTGTTAAAGAGAAGTTTTAGTGTGGGTAGTCTGAGGGATAGTATAGCAAAAACCCACGGTGGGTAATGTTGGATTTACCCATGGTTGGAGCAGTTTGGTCAAGATGACATTATTTAAGAAAAAAATACTTATTTTTCTTAAATAATGTCTTTGTGTAATGGCGCTGTGGTGTTCTTCCCTGTTGTTTCCGGATTCTGCCCTTTGATGATGTACTGTGCATGGGTATGGAATTTACATTCCCAGGATTACACAGTACATCACTGCTTTAGTGTATTTAGAGAGAAAGCAATTTCTCACTAAACACACTAAAGCCACAATAGTTAGGACACATCTCTTATCTACCCTCCTCTACACGTCCCCAGTTCGAATTAACCTTTGCGAGGCTGATTTAAACAAGTTAGAATGTTGTTATAACAAGACTGCCAAGTTTGCTACAGAGGCCTCATATAGGACCCATCACTGTGTATCACTTAAACAGCTAAATTGGTTTGAGCTGCCTTAGCTACTGCAGCTCAATCGTCACTTGCACACAAGTCATACTACTACCCTGATAAATGCCCAGCACTCTATAATATAATTCTACCTTGTACTATAACAAGAACCCTAAAATCTGGTAATCAGAACCTCCTAAATGTCATTAAGTACAAAAATGATGCTGGTAAATCTCTCTTTGGTTACACTATTTCTAAAGCTTGGAGTACTGTACCTAGCCACCTGACATCTAATAACTCTGTTACACAATTTAAAAAACTCTTGAAGACACACTATATGAACAACTGGTCATGCTCCTGTGACTCCCCAGGATAAACATCTACTTAACAATCTATTTTTCATCATACAACCAATAGGCCTCATACAAAATCCTGCAATATTTAACCCTTTTGTATCTTGTATTGATCCAATAATTTGCCCCCTCTAGTCATTATGTTCACTACCAACTTATTTTCTGTTTTCCCACTCACACTGTCAGTACTCTGTTATGCTGCTTCACCTTTTTACTTAGTAACAATTTTACAACCTTCAGCATCTGACACAGTTACAATGTGCGAATTCTATATTAATCCCATTTAAAGTATTGTTAGGAGTGACTCGTTTACAATCTGTGATTTCTATATTAATTCCATCGATAGTATTCTTATGAATGTATATTATTTTTACTATGTACTGCTTGCTATTATGAGTTGTGTGTTTCTTCTTGACTGATCTCTGTTATCTGGAGCTGTTTACTATGTACTGCTTGCTATTATGAGTTGTATGTTTCTTCTTGACTGATACATGTTACCTGAAGTTGTTTACTATGTACTGTATGCTATTATGAGTTGTGTGCTTCTTCTTGACTGATATATGTTATCTGGAGCTGTTTACTATGTACTGTATGCTATTATGACTTGTGTGTTTCTTTTTGACTGATATGTGTTATCTGGAGCTGTTTACTATGTACTACTTGCTATTCGTGGATTATGTTTTGTTTGTTTCTTCCTAACTGATGCATGTAAACTGGATGTTTTCTCCCCAGGCCTCCGCTGAAAATGGACCTGTGTCCAGTCAGACTACCCCAGTAAACAAATGTAAAATAAATAAAATTTAGAAAGCAAGCAACAGAGAAAGGACAGTCTCCATTCCTATTTTTTGAAAAAAAAAAAAACCTGTAACCTCCAGTGTTAAATAAAAAATCAGAATTCAATACACAGGAGGTTCAGATTTAAAAGTTTACTAGTGTACACCAGGAGGCAAAAAAAATACAAGTACAGAATTTTGTCTGACATGAAGCAGGAAGCACACAATTTTATATAGGTTTAACATTTAGCTATGCCCACCTTACTGACGTGATATGTCACAGGGCATCTACATCACTTTAGCTTACAAGCCTCTATTCTTTTAATCTGCTGATGCAGTATGTTTTAAAAAACTTTTCCTCTAGATACAATACAGCCTTGCTATCCAGCTGGTCAGTCATAATGTCTTTCTGTAAAGTTACTTATTCAAGGTTTCATATCAGTTTGAATACAATGGCAGCTTCAGTCTTTTAATGCATGTCTTTGTTCTGTTACACTTTCTCACACAGCTGCATGATATCTAAGTAACACATATACAAGGCCATCTCATTCTAACAGGAAGAGCAGAAGATTATTATTTCACACGTTTAATTTCCTGACCCAGCAGATAATCACTTGTGAAAAGCATAAACATTAAAACTTGCTAAGCTAGCATTCTGTCAGGGTCAGGGATCAGCTTTTGCTTCAAGCCACACTGCAGTTTCAAAACTACTTCACATTTAGACATGAATTAATTTTACTACTATATGATTAATAGAATAAAATGCATTATATACTACTTTGCTTTTAAACTAGCATTTCTCATGTATTCAAATACACATTTTTCTAACATTTCCCCCCTATTAATACTTTTTATTTTATTTTGAAGTATGCATAGTGTCATTTTATTTCCTAGCCTTTTTCACTCAGGATTTTTAGCTAGGTGAGTCATTTAATCTATACTTCAGAGAAAGCGTCATCTGAAATCAATCTTTCAATTTCAATATCTTGGTAGAAAGTTTCAGTAACAGATACATCAACAAAATCTTTGATTAAGCTTTTCATGCAGGGAATTCCACAGCAAACACATGCTCCTATTAGGAGTATACCCACACAAATAACAATTAGAATGTTCATTAGGATGGAACCCCACCCCCCAAACAGATTCTGGAAAAAGTCTGTCAGTGGGTTTGGGCCTGGTTCAGTCATGGCTGATACTTGCTGAATTACCTCTAGGTGATTATTTATCTCGTGACGATTGTCAGGAATGAAAGCACAGCATTCTTCTTTGATAAGCGCGCACGTACCACCTCTCGCCGCTAGGGTGAAGTCAAGAGCCATCCGATTTTGTAGTACAACAGTTCTCATTGCATTCAGTTCATCAGTCACCAATTCTAGGGTGGAAAAAGTTGCATTACTCATTACTTCAAGAAGTTTTGACAACTTCCTTAGCTCCCAGATCAATTTGACTGCTCCATAGGCTGGTAATATTCCTGCCCAGGATATAACACTGTCACTCAAGTCCATATGAGTCAATTCGCTTTTGTCTTTTACTGAATTATGGTCTTTCCAACCAGCTTTGATCTTCCCAACTGGATTTACAGGTTTTTTAACTGGACCTTCAGATTTTCGAGCGGTTTCCCTTACGTTTCGTATCTTACCCAAAGGTAATTCTGCAGTATGTCTTATTGCCGGAACCAAGTAACCCAAAAAACAACTGCCGGACCAACTCTCAGGTAATCATTTATATGCCTTTTTCCCACAAATAAAATAACAGTTTTCTACTTTAGTACTAATACGCATCAGCCCTGCATGAAACATTTTTTGATCTATAACTGACAATTGTTTAAACAAAACTGGATTTTTTTGAATGTCACTCATAGTTGTTTTCAATGAGTTTAAAATACGAGTCATAATTAGTATTGCAAAAAGTATTGCCATTACTATTCTTAATATAACATCGGTAAGATATGGTTATATTGCAATTGCTCTAGCCCACCTGGAGAGTGTCATTTTTATAGAAACATACAACTCTTTTTTGTATGACAGGTAAAAATAAAGCTATTTTGTCCTGTGATCTCACAGTTTCTGTGTCGAAAAGTAAATTCTCCCAAGTCTCATTTATCCCCAAAGGGACAGCGGACATTACCAGTCCTCCATATGCTGTTGGTATAGCTGTACAAACCCAGCAATTTGAAATGTTCATAGTCTCTGCATACACACGTTTCATGGCCAGGTATGTGTTAAAATTTGGATGCCAGTCTATAGACGTTTCATCACGCCTTCCCACTTTCACTTGTGTGGTTGTGTGTAGGATAAACCACAGCAAGAGGAAAATTGTCACAATTACAGTTAATAAATGTACACACAACAAAATGATTATGCAACATCTCTGGGGTTGATCTAAACTTTTATTCGCTTTGTTTTTGGCCATCTCAGTCTGGTTGTGTATCAGTCACAAAGTTTTTATCAAGTTGAAAGTTCTTTACTTTCTTACGGGTTACAATGCGTTAAATGAACCCAGGACGTCCTCTCGGCCACTCTAACTGCAGTAGGCGTTGCCAACAAAACCTGGCATGGACCTTCCCACTTTGGACTCGCCCAGTTTTTCCTTTTTGTCACTTTCAGCCACACCCAACTTCCAGGGCCCACAACTGCTTCCACCGGTCTGGCCTGTTCCTTATCTGAAAGAGAGTTAAACTGCAAAACAGACTTATTCATTAACAATTTCTTCATATACTCTGCTAACGAACTGTCAGCCTCTTGTTCTGCAGGCATGAGAGCTTTCCACTGAGGCACATAGTATGCTCTCCCAAAAATCATTTCAAAGGGAGTCAAACCCTTTGCATTTGGAACCGTTCTCATACTCAGCAATGCTAAAGGCAGACAATATATCCAATTCTTTTGGGTCTCTTCTACTAGCTTCCTTAACTTGTTCTTTAGGGTACCATTGTACCTTTTCACCAGTCCTGCTGACTGTGGGTGGTAAGCACAATGGTTCTTCAAGGAGATACCAAAAAATCTCCCAAGCTGGTGAATCGTCTGATTCACAAAATGTGTGCCATCGTCACTATAAATCCTCTCCGGAATGCCAAATCATGGGATTACTTCTTTTATCAGGGCTTTCGCCACTGTTGCTGCATCCGGGTTTTTGGTTGGAAAAGCTTCTACCCATTTAGAAAACATGTCTACAATAACTAAACAAAACTTCTTCCCTTCACATTTATTCAATTCTATGAAATCCATACAGATAGTATGGAACGGGTATGGTGGTATAGGAAAACTTCCTTGCTTGGTTTTAAATGCTCCTTGTGCATGATGCTTGTTACAAGTATGACAAGCTGCACAAAATTTTTTTGTGTAGTTTATGTATCCGTATGTTTGGAATATTTGATTTACTAACTGTACCATCCCCCCTGTTGAGACATGGCACTGCCCATGGCTCAACAAAGCTGCATATCTAGAGGTTCAAGAGAGACCGGAAAAATGCAAGGAAAATCAGGTATAAAATACAAGGAAAATCAGGTATGCTTGCTTAGTTTGCAGAATGTATTTGATTTTGCTTATATTTTCTCTCCTATCATATGTACCTCTCAGCCTTTTATTTGAAGAAATGCGGACAAAGCATAAATAAAGAAGGGAGAATATTTGTGCATTTTCTGAAGGAAAGAAAGTCTGAAACTGAAACGCCTGTCACTGTTTATTGACTTTGTTCCTCAATGATTTGTAGGAAGACCACAAATTTTAAGAGGAACGAAGTCACTAAATAATGACACTCTTTTCAGTTTCATCTCCTTCCTGCAGATTAATGCTTGTCTATGAAATACTAAAACAAAAAGTCTGTCCACTCAATGATACCTTAGTGGCAGGATGTTTGGTGTTGGTATATGCTCAATTTATAATGGTCACGCTGGTCGAGCTGACCAATCATCATGCTTATTTTTGAATATTAATGGAAAGTCGTTGTAATGATGAATATTTAATGTGAAATAATAAGTTGCTGCTGATTCTAGGTAGTTAGCATTATCGACTGGAGACAAAGAGCCAAAAGCAGTTTTTTTGCATTGACTGGTTTAAATTTCTAACACAGCTATATTGTGCAGAGTTGTGCTTTATACAGCATTGTGTTAACCTGCACTTTATAGATGCAGGTACTTCAACTGAAGTTTTACTCCCAACAAGCCCAGTCTGGCCAAATCTATTAACAGGGTGTGCTAAAGGTGGTACTTCTTTATTTAGGACCAAGTTGAGTTACTATAAGCTGTTTCTATCTTAGTAAAGCACCTCCAACAGTTAATTAATATGCTACCAATACTTTTGGTAGTCACCTACATATAACATTCTGTACTCATTATCAAGGAAATGAAACAGTTAATATTTTGTACTCATAAGTATTGGTTAAAAACAGGCATCCAGCAAATGAAATACTGTAGAAATAAGTCTCAAATCCCTAAATTATTTATACTCTTGGATTAAATGGAAAGTCTGCCAGCTTTCTTCCCTCACTTGCACACCTCATAGCACTTGGGCATATCAGACAGTGTAGCAACTGCCTAATGCACGTGGACAATGAACTGCACTGCTGCTTATCTGCGTGACCCTGAAGCCCTCCTGCATTTAGAGCAGATACATGTGTGTATTACATTGCATGACATTGGGTTGAATGCCAGTTTCAATGATTCTTAAAAGAATGAATTTAAATGGTTGAAAACTCATTTCATTGAAAAAAAAAACTTTTCCACATGCACCCCCACAATCAGACCCACTCCCTTACTTAAATATATTAACTTTATGCCATTCAACAAAATCATGATTCAATTAAATAAAGGCACCCATGCATTATTCAGAAACATGGTTTAAATGTGCACTATGCGTCCTCTCTATACTAAGAGTTTGTTCCTCTCACACCTTTAGATCTGCTGAGAACCGTGGTGGAGTATTCATATTTGTTAAAGTCCGTATTACCTCAAGACAGATTCCTAGAGACCAACAATGCAAACTTATTGAGATTCAACTCACTCTAAATACAACCAACTATCAGATTATAGTATGCTACAGGATTCAATCTATAACCCCTCAAAACACAACCATCTGTTAAACTCCAAATACACAAAAACTCCATCATACTGGCTGACTTTAACTACGCATTAGTAAACTGGAAAATGTGTGCCGGAAATGTAGGTTATGCAAATAAATCTTTGAGATCAAAAATAAGAATTCCCTGGATCATATACTTGTACAGACCTGAGCTGGATCATAGTCAATCATAAGTCCTAAGTAGGAGAATGGACCAGGGCCCCCCATAGCCCTACTGGTGCCCAATTACTTGTTCCCCATCACCCTAAACACTGCTCAGAACTGTCAGTGTACATACTATTTTCTTTTTACTTTGAAATGAAGGCAGAGATATTGATTTTATTTAAAACTTTAAATTTGAATATCCTTTGTTGACCAGATTAGTCCCACTAGGCTACTGGAGTCTTTTCAGGGGAGAGAGTTGGTGGTATTTATACTACTAGAAGAATTTGGCCATGACACTGAAGAACCTCTCCCTACTCCTTTTGATAGCTCAGGTGGATGTAAAAGATCTCACAGTGCCTACCATTAACACAGACACATGGGGTCTCAGTTTAACATCTCATCTAAAGGATGACACACTCAGGAGTGCAACACTCCTCCCTCCCCTTAAAGTTCATCACAGTATCAGCAATCCATCTACATGGTGTGGAAGTAGAACCCACAGCCTTCTATAAAAAATGGCAAGTATGTTCCCTGTTGTGTTACTAACACTGCTTTCAAATTCTATAGCACAAACACTAATGGCCATTTGTCAAACAAAACAGTTGCTCTGTCATAGTTTCTGTTGGAGTAAACGACCTGAGACATACCTCACTGGACTATATGAAGAGAGACATGATTGAGTACTCTGAATATGTGTCCCAGGCAGGTATGTCCCTAGCCTTGAGCAGCATACTACCCTCACCTAGAATTATGCCATAGTATAAACAGAAAATGATTGATTTCAATAACTGGCTTAGTTTTTGGTGTCATTCAAAGGAGATCCAGTTCCTGTCAGCCTGGAAATCCATGGTTGATAATCCTCACTGCCTTCCAGAGGAGGTTTGCACCTAGCACCTCTAGGCTTTCAGCTGCTGGCAAAGGCTCATGCCTCCCCCATACTGCCTTTTTAGGCAAATTCTCAAAAATAAACTTACCGACTTGAAATTTGCCAATCATAAAAAATAAGGGTCATGCTGTTAAATGTTAGGAGCTTAAACCAAAAACTGCACACCATGAAAGCACTTCTATCACTGTAAGATGTAGATGTAGATGTCTGTGGAGTCACAGAAACCTGGTTCAAGGCCTCACAGAGTATCCTGGCCTTGCAAGGCTACAATGCCTTCCACACCTTCAGACCACAAAATGAACATGTGAGAATCAAAGGAAGCAGTGTTTCTGTCTATATTAGAGAAAAATTCACCTCCTGTCTAGTTAGACAGGAAAACTCCATGGAGTTACTAGAAGTTCAGGTTACAGTGAGTAAGACCCCCATTCAGGTCATAGCCAGTTATAGATCCTCCTCTATGAGTCACTCCTTAAAATGGAGAACATTGACATTTGTGCAGTGACAGAGACCTGGCTCCAGAGAGCACCCCTGCATTACCAGGCTATAATTCATATCACACCTTTTGGCCACCAAACCCGGACCGAAACACTAAAGGTGGAGGCGTGTCCATATTCATTAAGGATATCCACACCTCCAAGCTAGTTGCTCCGCATAATGCATCCGAGATTATCCAAGTTCAACTAATTCTGGGCAAAACCGCAATCCAGATTGTAGCTTGCTACAGACCCCCCCACCATGCCCCAGGATGCCCACTCTTCTTTTCTTGATACACTGGAAAATATTAAGGTACAACCCAACACTCTAATAATGGGTAATTTCAGCTACCCTACCATTAACTGGGAAAACTACTCATGTACCAACTCTTTTGCTCAATGTTTTCTGGAAATCATCAATTCCAATGCTTTGGATCAACTTATCCACACCACCACCAGAGGCAGCAATATCCTAGACCTGGTCATCACCAACATGGGTGACCGGTGTTCCACACCAGAGGTCAGCTCCTCGTTGGTCAGATCCCACCACAAGCTAATCACCCTAGACATCCACATCCCACTCCCACCCCCCATTAGGAAAACAACCGTAAAAAATTTCTCCAAAGCCAACTTCACGCTTCTTAAGACAGAAGTGGAAAACTTCATGACACCCATGCAGATGGACAATAGAGGTATGACTGCTGAATCCTACACAAATGCACTTTATAAGCACTTACATGAGTGCATGGATCATGCTATCCCTAACAGAACCAAGATGCTATCCTCCAAAAAAAGGAAGCCGGTCTGGTGGTCTTCTGCCATAAACAAACTCTACAACAGAAGAAGAAAGAAACTGCTGCTAAAAAGAGTAAAATCCCACGATTGGAGGAACTCCCTGGTTAGCCTCAGTAAGAAGCTGAGATCCCTTGTAAAATCCTCCAAAGCTAGTTATGAAAAAAAAATTGCCACTAATTCTAAAGACAACCACAAAGCATTCTATAGCTATGTCAAAAATCTCAATGGCAACACTCAGATCTGCTCTGAGGTACAGCACAATTACACTAAATATACAGAACCAACTGATATTGCCAACATCCTGGCAGATAGGTTCAGTGCTAACTTTACCCCCTCTCACCCCAAAAAGGGCCCATCTTTATACTGGAAGAATGCAAAGTTCCTGTAATCACGGCTGCACAGGTAAAAACTTCACTCTCCAAAGCTAAGAACACAGCATCCATGGGACCTGACAACATCCCAGGCTGCCTTCTACATGAACTACAGAATGAACTGGGACCCCACCTAAGTACCATGTTCAATAATAGCCTCACCTCAGGCTTTGTGCCCATTGAATGGCACACTGTGACATTTATCCCACTCCACAAAGGGGGGGGGCCTCAACAGACCCTGGGAACTACTGCCCCATTAGCCTGACGAGCCTCGTCTGCAAGGCCATGGAACGTATCATCATGGAACTTATAAACAAAAACATTGGAGATCTCCAAACCCTGGACCCCACACAGTTTGGGTTTGTAAAAGGCAAATCATGTCTCCTAAACCTGATAGACTTCTTTGAAGTAGTCACCAAAGCCATAGATGAGGGTAAGGTGGTTCACATAGCCTATCTAGATCTCGCCAAGACGTTTGACACCATCCCCCACTCTGGAATTATAGATAAACTCACTAAACTAGGTATAAATCCCTATGTGACAAGATGGGTTGCCAACTGGCTTACTGAAAGAACCCACACTGTGAAAGTAGTAGACTCCAAATCAGACTTCAGACCAGTGACAAGTGGAGTACCACAGGGTTCAGTCCTGGGTCCTCTCCTGTTTGGTATCTACTTCTCTGAAGTGCAGGCTAACACAGAAGGTCTTTGGCTAACTAAATTCGCAGATGACTGCAAACTAGGAGCCATAATTGAAACTCCTAACAATGTGGACATCCTACAAAAGGGCCTCACTGAGACAGATGCCTGGTGTCAAAGAAATGGTATCAAGCTCAATGCCAAAAAGTGCACTGTCATCCCCTTTGGTAAAAATTCTGTACCCATGAACTACCACATAGGTGGTAGTCTACTTAACACCAAAAGTGTAATAAGAGACCTTGGGACACAGGTGGACAGTAGTCTCTCCTTTGATAATCACATCACCAAAGTGGTCAGGAAATCCTTCTATGTGGCACACCTCATCACAAAAGGTTTCTCATCCAGAAAAAAAGAGGTCATTGTTCCCCTCTACTTATCACTCATTAGACCCATTATAGAGTACAATGCCCCTTTTGGTATGTACCTCACAAGACATCTACAACAACTGGAAAGGCTGCAAAAATACCTCACAAAGAGGATTACTTGCCTCAAACAGATGCCTTATGCAGACCTTCTCAAAAAACTCCAGCTTTACTCCATCGCATATCGCCTACTCAGAGGTGATCTCTGCCTAACATACAAAGCTATGTCAAATCCAGAGCTGTTGGACATGCTCCACTTAAAGAAATCCCAATCCCTCCAAGCTGCATGCTCTAGAGACCTAAACCTTGTCACCACAATAAATATAACATGCTGGAGGGATAGATTCCTGTCCCAGAGACTTCCCATACTCTGGAACAGACTACCTATCTATGTCAAACAGAGCTCCTCATTAGCACTCTTCAAGAAAAATCTTGATGATTGGATGGGTAATAGGAAATTCACCCCGGGGATCACTTCTGTGGTTCTGCTTGACAGGGGCACAGGAAAATAATTTTCTTGGGTAGCGAAAGCCAGGGTGCATTTTTGGCTAGGATTGTATAGGCCCTAGGGCCAATAGCCTAGTACCTACCTATGAACCTAGGAACCTATGTGCATGAAGCCTATCTAACCAAAGTGGAGACAATCCAAATATTACCGAACACTCTGGTTATGCGGGATTTCCATTATCCCATCATCAACTGGGAAATTTAATCTAGCTCGAACCCACTAGCACAAAACTTCTTTGACTTTGTTAACTCAAATGCCCCAGAACAAATTGTTCATATCATAACAAGAGGAACAAACATACTAGATCAGGTCCTTACTAACATGACAAATGGATGCACTACCAAAACTGTTGGACCCTCATTAGTTAAATCTGACGAAAAATCAGTCAACTTCAAGCTGACACTAACACCAGAACTCACAAAGGGTGAAATCAGACTAAAAAACTTCACCAAGGCAAACTATACCCTCATAGGTGAAGGTATAAATGCATTCTCAGCCCCACCCTGGCTGGAAGTGGTGACTACAATGAAGCTCTCTAAAGCCCTGTACAATCACTTGTATAAGTGTATAAACTTGGCTGTACCAGAAAGAATCAAAGCCAGAGCCCCAAGTAAAAACAAGCCACCATGGTGGACATCCAGCATCAACAAACTTTACAATAAATGCAAAATGTTGCTGTCCATAAAAACAAATACAACATCCCAGCAATGGAAAAGTATCCTCCTCAGCCTCAACAGGCAAATAAAACAATATGTCAAATCCTCTAAGGGACTCTTTGAAAAAACTTAACTAGCACAGCCAAGGATAACTATAACGCCTTTGACAGCTACGTACATAGTCTAAAAGTTAGGACCCAAACATGTGCAGAATTAATGACCAATGATATCACATGCACTGAATCCCCAGAGATAACAAACCTGAAACCTGGTGAAAATTTCTTCCCCCATCCCCTCCAAATTTATCAGAAACCTTACCCCAGCTCCCCACCCTACATATCTGAAGAACAAGTCATCAAAGCCTTGTCCAAGGTAAAAAGGACAGCCATGGAACCAGACTGCATCCCAGGCTTTCTAAACAGGCTAAAACATGAACTAGCATCTCCATTAAGTATACTTTTCAATCACAGTCTACCCATAGGCTTTGTTCCCGCAGAATGGAGAACAGCAACAGTTATTCCCCTCCAGAAAGGTGGCCCAGCAACAGACCCGGGGAATTACAGACCTATAAGCCTGACCAGCCTCATCTATAAGGCCATAGAATGTATCGTTATTGACCTCATAAATAAAGATATAGGCGACCTCCAAACCCTGGATCCTACCCAATTCAGCTTAGTCAAGGGTAGAGCTTTCCTGTTAAATCATGTGGATATTTTCAAAAATGTAACCAGGGCCATTGATGAGGGCAAATCTGTGCACACAGCATACTTCCACTTGGCAAAACCTTTCGACACAATCCCACACTCAGGCATTACTGATAAACTTAGCAAACCAAATGTAAACTCCTTTGTTGTAAGATGGTAATTGGCTCACATACCGGACACACACTATCAAAGTGGGTAACTCCACATCAACCAGCAGACCTGTTACCAGTGGGGTGCCACAGGGGTCAGTGCTGAGCTTCCTACTGTTTGGTATATACTTCTCAGAAGTTCAGGTCAAAGCTAAGGGGTTATGGCTGACCAAGTTTGCAGACTGCAAACTAGGTACATTAATTGAATCCCCAAATGATGTCAGTATACTCCAGAAGGGTCTCATGCAGACCAGTGACTGGTGTAATAGTCACAGTCTCCCACTGAATGCAAAGAAATGCATCATCATCCCCTTCAGCACAAACAATGTCCCTTCACACTTTCAAATCAACAACAATACCCTGAGTACGCACGAAGTGGTAATGGACTTGGGTTCACAAGTTGACCATGACCTTATCTTCGACCACCATGTGTCTGCTGTAGTAAGGAAGGCTTTCTCAGTAGTACTCATGATTAGTAAAGGCATCGACTTGAAAGCAAAAAAGGGAATAACCCCTCTATACTCAGCACTAATCCGGCCCAAAATTGAGTGTAACGTCCCATTTGGTATGTACAATGCAAAGCACCTGCAGCAATTGGAGAGACCTCAGGGGTTTCTAACAAAGAAGATCAAGGGACTCCAGCTCATGCTGGACATAGACAGACTAAAGTCTCTGTCACATTACTCTGTATCATATAGACTTCTTAGGGGAGACTTATGCCTGGTTTACAGAACAATCTCAGACCCAAACCTAATGAACTTACTGCAGATCCATAAATAAAACAGGACTAAGGCCACCTGTTCCAGGGACCTAAATATGGACTGCAACTTAAATAGGACATGCTGAAAGGACAGATTGATCTCCCAGCAACTTCTATGTCATTGGAATAGGCTACCTATTCATGTGAAACAGAGCACCTCTATGGCACTATTCAAAAGGAATCTGGACAAGTGGATGGGTCACCATAAATTCTTGCTGGGAATAGTGCCCACAACCCTCCTGGACATGAGAAGTCATTACTAAATGCAATCCTGGTTACTAACTAACATTTCTATAGCATTATATTGGGATGAAACAGCTAGGCATTACCTCAGGGTCGATACCCTAGTAATTTCCTATGATCCTATGATCGTATGAAGACAGACTTAGCATAAGCAACAGTAAAGTTCTCTTCCTTTGAACCTCACATTCTTTGAAAATGCACTGAAATGCTCATTTTTTGAAAATACGGTTAAACTTAAATTTCTGGAAAATGCACTGAAACTGACATTCATTGAAAATGCAGCCCTAACTAAGTGAGCAGTCTGGTAGTTGGTGTAGAGGACTAAGGTTCTTGCCTCCTCTAACCTTCCATCTGTAACTAGGGCATTTTACACACAAACATGCACACACACATATCAAAAGTAGGAATGAATGCTCGTCTCCCAGTCCAGTGCGCGCGCGCGCGCGCACACACACACACACACACACACACACACACACACACACACACACACACACACACACACACACACACACACACACACACACCACACACACACACACCCAGGAAAGGAACAAACACTTGTTTCTGGTCTAGTATTCTGTGTGTTTCCATCTCATTTGAGACATCAAACAGCAGCTGGTTCTTCTCCAGTTGAGAAATCAAGGGTAGCAGCGCCAAGTTCTCTACTCGTTAATGGTAGCCCCACATAGAAGCAGCAGCAGCAGGAAGTTCCAGTGTTTAACTCCTGTGCATTGCTGTATGTGCACCCTATTAAAGATGCGTGCAGAGACAAAGAGAGTGTCCTTAATGAAGACATTTCACAGATGGAGTGTACATTCTTGAAGAAGAAATGTATTTTGTTAATTGTATAATTAAAAATGAAATATTGTAGCAGACTCCCAGACAGTGCCTTCTCCCAGCTAGCAGGCTCTATGCAACTGCTTAAGTTGCCTAGTGTTGGATCCAGCTTTACAGCTCACCAGAGGATAGATGTTCTTGTTCTAGTCCTTACAAATACAGCATCTATTTGCACTACCCCACTTTATACCCTTCCATAGTCAACCATGACCAAAACTTTGTAACCAAAATCCCCAAACCTGCAGATGCTAATATCATAGTATTCAATTACATCAAACATACAAACTTCCTACAATTCTGTGATGAAGTCTCAAAGTTCAGTTACAGAACTTTAATCCCCAGAATGTTGACTTGGATAGTAGTAATGCAAATAAATGTATGTGTTTACCCAGAAAACTGTACACATCTGACAGTTCCTACCAAAACTAAACACAAGGGAAAGGTAAGAGCAAAACAGCCTGGTGGTCCACATGTATAAATAAACATTACAATAAAAGGAAAAACCTAATTAGAATATATAGCAAAACTGAAGATCCACAAATTGTTGTCAACATCAAACGATTATCCAGGGTACTGAAAAATGCCATCAGGAAAACAAAGGCTTTCCATGAATTTAGGTTAGCATCAGAATCCTTCTTTACATATATTAAGGAGCGTTATGAAATAACATTGAGCATTGTCCTGAACTTATTCATAATGGCACTACCTCCTCTGATTATATGAATATTGCAAATATATTAGCAAACTAATTCAGACATCTATACAAAGCCCACATATACTCACAGAACTGAAATATGCTATCATCACAAAAGAACACATGTTAAAAGTGCCTTTGAATACACAAATGGCATCCTCTATGGGATATGATAACATTTCTGGCTGTCTGTTGATTAGCTCTAGACATTTGCTGGCTAATCCACTCCTACAACTGTTCAGCTTGAACTTATCTACCAGCCTTTTCACCAAGGTTTGGTGCATAGCAATGGAGATGCCACTTCACAAGGGCAGCTCCACCATGGCCCTAGGAATTACATACTTATTAGTATGACTGGCTTCATTTACAAGGCCATGGAATCAGTCATAACTGACCTTATAAACAACAATATAAAAAAAAAATCTTATACGACTTGACTTCCAGCAGTTTGACTTTGTTAAGGGTGCATCCTAGCTAATGAATCTCATGAATTGTTTTTGAGATGGTAACACAAGCCATGCATAGTGATCGCACAGTTCACACAGCATACCTTGAGCTATCCAAGGCATTTGCTAATGCACTATATGGCAATATTACCAATAGCTAAATGTACCCCAAACTGATCCCTGTGTAGTTAGGTGCATAGCTATTTGACTGAGAGAGGCTGCGGTGGTGGTGCTGCGGTAGCGTTGTCACCTCACAGTAAGACGTTGTCCTGTTTGATTCTCAGCTAGAGCGTTTTCTGTGTGGAGACATGCGTGAATGGGCGTACTTTTGTTGAAAGTTGTGCATCAGGGCTGGCAACTCAGCACGTAAAAATCTACTGCCAATCATTAGCGGACCGGAGTTCCACTGTGGCGACCCCTAACCGGGAAAAGCCAAAAGACACAACAACATCCACACTGTGAGGGTGGCAGGTGTGTCCTCAGAGAATATGAATGTAACCACAAGGATACCCCAGAGAGCCATGCTAAGACTTCTGCTATTTGGCAAATACTTCTCTGATCTCCAGATCAAAAATGAGGAACTCAAGTTAACGAAGTCAGCAGATGATTGTAAACTGAGTGTTATACTCAAATTCCATTCTTATATACAGAAGCTGCAAAGTGAACTTACACATGTTGATAGCAAGTGCTCTGAAAGCAAGCTAAAACTAAATGCTAAAAAATGCCATATTGTTGCATTTGGTAAACAACCCTTCCAATCAGCTTATAGTATATAAAGCACCCAACTCCAAAATGAGCATGTTGTGAGAGACCTTGAAACATGGGAAGATAACTCTCTTTTCTTTGATCATCATTTTGTAAAAGTGGCCATGAAATCCTACTATCTGGAACAGCTAATAGCAAAGAGTATTTTCTCTATGTCCAAAGAAGTCCTTACCCCTCTATGTGCTGCACTGATTGGGACCAACATCAAATACAATGCCCATTTTGAGATGTAACTTACTAAAAATATCAAGCAGTATGAAGATCCCGAATGTTCCTGACAAAAAAGATCATGGTCCTAAAGGACATGAGCTACCAAGACAGGCTGGAGGCCTTGTCCCTGTATTCAGTGCCCATCAACTCCTTGGGGTGATATGTGCCATGCATTCTAGGCCATTAGAGATCCAGCAGTTGAATACTTCTTATTTCTCCACAATAAAATACTCTAGTGAATACTAGAACCAGAGATGTGAGCCTGCTTCTACAAATAAACAAATCCAGGTGGATGGAATTATTTGTCATGCAAGGACTACTCCTTCCTTGGAACAAACTTCCTCTCCAGATGTAGTAATTTGACACACTATCTTCCTTTCAGAAGGAATTAGACAATTAGATGGGTATTCATAAATGTATCCTCTTCCCTATATGATTGGCCTACTGCTCCTTAAAAATGGAGGTAATGTCAGAGAGTGGATTCTGGCAAGACATAATTTGTCACAAGGCTAACATTTTAACTTTAAATTAAAAGATCTGCTGCATAGATCAACTGTTTTTACTGAGCCTACTAAACTGAATGTTTTTTGAGATCCTTAAAAAATCCCAGTGGTAAGTAGTTAAAGCTAGAAAGTAAGATGCTTGTGGCTTGCAGGATCTCTGTAGAGGTATTAATGCAAGGTTAAAGTTATACTGTCTAGATGAAAAAATATGCCTATTCTGTGGAAACTCAAAGACCTACTTATAGGGGATATGCTGAACAGTCTTTGCTATAGGCAACAAATAGTAGCGGGATGAAATGGTTCAAACTGGGTGGACTTCCTTGATTTCGGGAGTGGAAAGATTATGGCAGTTTTCCATTCAGTGGATACCACGTCTGTAGAAAGAGAGGATGGTAGAGAGACTGAAAATGAAGAAAACAGACTGATTGATAAAAGAAGTAGATTTCTTGATGAGTCTTTGACGGAGAAGCATAAAAATAGAAGAAGACCTATTGGGGAGTTTGATGAGACTATAAACTATACTGGCCAATACAGGACAGAATCAAAAGGTAAGTATGGAAGTTGAGTGTCTGAGAAGCTATGTTGTCTGATTATGAGTAAGTGTGAGAACATCTGGGAAGATGAAGTACTGGACTCCTGAAGATGTTTTTGAATTCCTTTGTAATGCCTTTATATAGTAAGGGATTGCTGTTTGATCTGTTGAGGTATATCTGAGAGGATGCTGTGGAGTAGCTCAGAAGCTTTTTATCTTCAGCATAGTATGATTTAGAGTTGCCATAAAATTATTGGTGTCATTTGTACAGTAATTGCATTTAGTTTTCTTGATATCAAGTCGAGTTTACCTTTTTAAGGTTTTGGAAGACAGAGTGTTAATCTGGAGTTTTGGAAGTTTTCCACGACTCAGTCTTTTACACCAATCTGTATTTTCCTTTAAGTTCTGGCATGAACCAAGGTAATTGGAAACTGATATGATGGTTTTTGATGTGATAAGCTAATCCTGGACTACCAGAAGTAAAGATTAGACTAGCTCTAAAGTATGGTTACTGGTAGATAAAGTACAAACAGGGGTCCAGATCATATTTTGTAGAGCAAGGTGTGAATTTTCTTTAAGTGATAAGAATTGCTGGCATTTAAACATAACAGGAATTTGTTTAGGATTCTTGAAAGTCCAATGTGAGATAAATGAGGAATGGTCAGCAAGGGTGTTAGGAAGTAATTGAGTTGAGAAACTTCTAAAAGGAGAGCTCCTTAGCAGCAGGCTCAGAAATATGCTTTTGTACAGCAGTAGTTTAGGGATGACAGATTTGTAATTCGTTTTGTGAGACTGTTAAGTGTGGTTAGTGGTTAGCTGTCTGAGATTTCTTTACGAGGTGAAATTACCATGAACCACAGAAACAGAAGAATCCATGGAAGTATAAAAATAAATGTTTTTATTAAGGTTTTCTGTAATCCTTTCATTCAACAACAGAACTACTTCAGAACCATTTTCAGTCATGCCTTTCCCAGCAGCTTGTAAAACACTCAAAATGGTTTTGAAGGACTTCTATAGCTGAAAAAAGTGTTATACTAAATCTTAATAAAACTATTTTTTATGCTGCTGTGTAGCCTTCTGTTTTTGTGGTTTGTTTTTAGTCTTTCCTGCCAGTTGTTGAATAGGTTTGGATTTTTATGAGGTAAACTTAACCAGTCTCAGCTAATATCATTGACAAATATGGAATTGTTTTATAGAAATTTCTGCTAAGTGAGAAAAAATACTTAGGAATATTGAAAAGCCATCACAGCCACAGAAGGCTTAGATGGGAAGATGGATTTATCAATTTTAGGCTTGGTCTTAGGATCACATATTTTTGTTACATACTGATGTGGCATGTCCTTGGTTTTGGTATTCACATGCTAATTCTGTCATGCATACTCCTTTCTGGGCAATCATGAGTTCTTCAGGTATGCCGTGTTACCTGTATCTTCTAACAAGATTAAAATATTAGCAGGACTTGCATAATTAGATAACATGATTTTATTACAAATTGTGAAGTCAAAATTGATGGTCTAATCTGATATCCATAAAGTTGCAACAGAGCGAGAACTACTTCTTGATACTAAGAGCTGGAAGTAGGTCAATCTGTTTTACTTGGCTGCTTAGTGATCCACTATGATCCATTTTCCATTTCTGATTTGCTGTCCTGAAAGTCACCATTCATAATTCATTGTGATTCATTACCGAGATGATGGGGTAACTCTGAGTACTTTGGTAATTCATAGTAAGCCAGCTTTCAGTCACAGCATTGTTCAAAAGGTTTCTAATAATTATTTGAATCTCAACTGTTGACAAAGACATGAACTCTTCTTTTATATTAGTTTCTCAAAATGTTAGGCCAGCCTCTGTGGGGAACCACAAGCCTGCTTCATGCAAGCCAGAAACATCTGTGTATTTCAATCAATAATTATTAATTTTGTGGATCATTCATGTTAAATGTAGAAAGAGAATAGCTAATGAAAATGTATATTTGATTTTAAATCAATAGTAAAATAACAATGTGATATGAAAAAAAATACAGAAGGTAATTGCCCAGTCAACCTGGGATCTGAGTGGGTAGTCAAATAATTTACTACACAGTACTGCCCTACTCACCTTAATACTCCACTAACACCAGTTCCATTCCTATACAACTTGAGACCTATACAAATATATCTACAAACCTCTATCAAATAAACCTTCTCTTCCAGTGCAAACTAAAAATTGTCCCTCTCATAAATAAAATCCACTTGACTCCAATAAGCGATAGTACCATTTCTTCTTAAGCATGCCATACCAAATCTCCCTGCAAATAAAAGGAATTAGCTTATATATTTATATTTAATACTGTACCTTTATCTGGAGATATACACCCTAATCCAGGTTCCACCTCAAATAATATCTCCACACCTCCACTTAAGAGTTAATTCTCACAAATCTGTTTACATGGTAACTATAAATATCCAAAGTATTCGTAACAAAATTTCTAATTTTCATGTGTGGATTGCTCATAATCAACCTGACACTATTGCTACCACTGAGACTTGCCTAAAACCCTACATTAAAGATCTGGAATTTCTCCCTCCAGGCTTTCAAACAATAAGATCTGACAAGCCCAACAAAAAAGGAAGCGGTGTAGCACTAATCTTTCGTAACACCTTTAACATAAGTCCGTATACAAATCCTGTTTCCCAGTTCACTAATGCTGAAATTATTTCTTTCCTAAAAATGAACAACTGCAAAAATCTGTGTATCATAGTTCTCTATTTACCCCTGGAAACAATACACCCTTATTAGAAGAAATCCTTGTCTGTATTTCTACTAATATTAAAAATAAAACAGTTATCCTAGATGATGTAAATATCAACCAGCTAAACCTCAGTTCCAACAACCCAGTCTCTAATATTAATCTATTTAACTTCACACAGTTCATAAACACCCCAAACAGATGAAATAAGGATCACAGCATAGGATCCATTCTAGATGGTATTCTCGTCTCCATCTCCAATAAAATATCTAAAGCAGGTACCCTTCTAAACACCCTGAGTGACCACCTCCCCACCTTTATCCACCGCTCCTCCTCTTCCTACCAAAGTCAACGCCATTACAAACAAATCAGGAACCTAACTGTTTTTAATCCACTTACCTTTGTCAATACCCTGCAAAAGATAATCTGGCACAACTTAAAAAGCACTCTCACTTGACAACGCTGTTGATTTTAAAACTATGTTCCTGAACATGCTAAATCACCTTGCACGCCTTCACATGAAAAGAATCAAAACAAACTCTACCTCTTGGCTGGCCAAGCCTACAAAAGATCTGATGCACTCCAGAGATAAAATATGGAAACAGTGTCAAGCTAAGAGAAACCAGCCAGACTTGATAAATTATAAACATCTTTGTGATCCGACATCAAAACTAGTCAACAAAGAAAAAAACAGAATATTATTCAAAACTGCATTCTAACCATAAACAAAACTCAAAAAAATTCTAGAATTCTGTCACATCATTACTGTATAGCTGTTTTGTGATAACTGTAGTATGTTACAATTTCCCCACAGTGTTATCTGCAAATAAATAAAAACTACTCCCTTTAAAACTAAAAATTACCAAGGGACTACAGTTCCTTTAACTTCCTACCTACCTTCAACCCAGACCGATTTGTTGATTGTTTTTTTCTGTTCACATTCATACTGACTGGCTCACTCATTCCGTGTAAAGACCAATTCTCACCTCACCAGCAAGGTAATCCTTTCACCCTCCCCCTAAGGTAACTAGTTACTTTATCTAAATCTGCTGAAGATCAGGTGCCATTTAAAAAAAAAATAAACCAGATACTTCTCGTCTCATAACTGGTCGTGTGCTCCCCATGTAAGTATCCTTGCTATTTTCTCAGTACTCCTTAATCGTATGCCACTTAAATGCAGGATTTAGAATATTAATAGCATTTTACATCTGTTGTTATTTCATATTTCCAGTTTTTATTAACATCGGGGTAATGATACATATATGTGTATATTGACTCTATACCAACTGTTATCATGTGTATTAACAGGCCTTCTCTGAAAAGCTGATGTTATAACTCACTATACTACTAAAACGAGTATGCAGCAGTTTTAGTAATTGCCTCTAAGGTTAGGTTTTATGTTTATAATGTACAGGCCCCTTTTAAGCTACTTAAGATTGTTTTACCTGCTTAAAGATTGTAGTGTTGTTCACATGATTATCCGAACCAACCGGAATGCTATTAGTAGAGGACTGAGTTATAGCTTTTAAACTGAATCTATATGCTTGCATTTGCTTTATTTTTCTGCAAGGTTTTTCTCTTTGATTGTTCCTTTACGTAACACTGACACCGTTTCCATAAGGGTAATGCATTATGCCATAGCTTCCATAAGAATTACATAAAGTATTAAGTTTCCTATTTGTATCTGTATGCATATCGTCCTATTTTACTGCAAGCCTTGGTTGTTCCTTGTACTTAAATACTGCTAGAATTTATATAAGTATAATGTATAATGACAGAACTGCCACAAGAGACGCTTAGAGTAAGTGTTGAGGGTTTTTTGTTTAAATAGTGCTATTAGAGTAAGTGAGGAGAGTTTTTTTGTTTAAATAGTGCTTTACTAGTGTAGGTATCAGCAAACATATTCATTCCATACCCTTTGTTTACAGCACACTAACTCTAGCAACTATCCCTGACGATATCCAGAATTTCAGTTCTAATTTCTTTTATCTGCACTTGATGAAATCACTCAAGTGACTGGGAACTGTAACATGCTGGAAGAAAGAAACTTAGAGCATCAACAAATCAATGTTGGTTACGGTCATGACTCTTGATTATTCAACTGGCTTGTTATTAGGGTATTTGGAGAACACACTACCAGGGATGATATTCAAGCAACATCTGTTTTATCTACCCCCCAATCTGATAAACTCTATGTTTATTTTCTCCCCTTAGTTGCTGTTTGATAAAACAGTAAGCAAAATTACTTATAGCAATATTTTCTCCCCTTAGCTGTTTAGCAAAATAGTAAACTTAATTATCTATAGCTGTAGTTTTTCTCCTTATAGCTGTTGTCAGTAAAACAGTAAGTAAACTTACCTATAGCTGTATTTTTTCTCCCATTAGTTGTTGTTGGGCAAAATAGTAAGCTTAATTACCTATAGCTGTAGTTTTTCTCCTTATAGCTTGCTAGTGTATAATATCAAGGAAAAATTACCCTATAGCTGTTTTGTGGTTACTGCGGTATATTACAATTACCCAAGACTGTTGTTTACAAATAAAAACTACTTGCTTTAAAACTAAAAATTAGCAAGGGATTACAGTTCCTTTAACTTCCTACCTACCTACCTTCAACCTAGACAATTTTGTTGATTGTTTTTTTCTGGCCCCAAGCACACTGACTGTCTCTAACCACTCTGTTCACCCTTGCCTCACTTGGGCTCTCTCTGGTCCCCTACCCACCTCCATTTCCCACACAACCACACTATGCCTAAACCTATTTCCAAATAGTCAGTTCCCCTAAATAAAGCAATCCAATCACAACAAAGAAAAATCCATATTTATATTATTCCAGTTATCCAATTACATTGTATCATACTAAATTCCATATATGACACTCATCTTACTTAACTACCTGCTACTTACATCTTTAAATGTAATACATCATAACCAGACAAGATAATAGAAATCCATATATCAAATCTCAGTTACAACTAACAATTATTCTAGCCACCCATAAAATTATTACTTTAACTTAGACAGATCAGAAACAAGAGTAGTAAGCAATATGATAAATTTATACTCATCAATCCTGGTATTTCTATCTGTTGCAGCTCACATAACGTCTTATCATACAGAATTTAACATACAATCTGAGCATACAACCCCCTTCCCAAAACCCTCTACAATTAAAGCCTACAAATTTAATAATAGCACCAACTATCTATAATCCGACAAACATCTACCATACTCACACAGCAATCTTGTCCTAATGTTACACAGAAATACAATAAGTTTATATCAAAATACTTAATATTTATAGTTAAAATTGTATCACAGCTCATACTTAGTGGGGATATTCTCTGTAACACTGGCCCCCAAACCAATCCAACCCATCTATATCTTCACACGCCAACCCAGCCCCAACAACTATTTACTCTCCCCAGAAAATTTTCTGATTTCCTACTTAATATAAATCTCAGAAGTGTCATGAACAAAATTCAAGATTTGTATGCCATCCTTGCTCTATATACTCCAGATATAGCCCTTATAACAGAAACCTGGCTAAAACCAGACATCTGTAGCAATGAAATACTTCCCCCAGCATACAATATATATAGGCTAGATAGACAACAGAAAAGATGTAGCATTGCATTTCTCTACAAAAACAATCTCAATTTAGAAACTTTAGACTTAACCATCCTAAACTTTAACAACACCAAAATACTGTTTACTAAACTAACAATTAATCCAAAAAACATCTGAACATAGTGGGAGCCTACATCCCACTTAGAAACAATCTGACTAATCTAGAACACATCCAAAATTGGACAGCAACATTCCTCACTCAGGAAACAATTATAACAGGGTGACTTTAATGTGGACTGGCTCTCCTGTAGCTCTCAAATCCTACTGACCACATTAACCTACACTGTTTCTCACAAACAATCCTAACTTTTAGTAGATTAGACAAAATATCAAGCAAAGATTCAATTCAGGATTGTATCCTTACAAACAGGTCAAATTTATCCCCAAAGTATATTCTCAGACACCAAATAAATCCACAAAAAACTTACCACCTATATCAAATCCGAGATTAGAAAACATTTATCCACCAGAACTTCATAACTAGTTTAAAAAAATGCAACAGATTAGCAGTCAAAAATCTCCCTTTAGATACTGCAGTTGCACTTACTTGGTTCCAGCAATACCTAACTGATTGCCAGCAAGCTGTAAAATGGCAACAAAATTCTTCACTACTGTCTGTAATCTTGGAAGCACCACAGGGATCTATTGTGGTTCCTCTCCTTTTTATTATCTTTACTAACAATCTTCATACTGCCACCCCACTTGTCTCAGTAGTTCAATATGAGGAAAATTCCACCCTGATTTGTGCTGCCCCAACACTACAAAAACTCAAAAAAATCACCCAGCAGTCATTCAATGCACTGGAAGCATGGCTAAACAATCCACAACTTATACTTAACCCTAACAAAACAAAACTCATGCTCTTCTATCCAACTAGAGCTGCAGAACCCCACCCACCATTCAATATATCATCATCAAACCATACAATTATTTCTCTGGTTTCCCAAACCAAATTACTTGGAGTGGACATTGACCATAATATGAAATTTGACATACATATATCACAGATGATAAAAAGGTAATAAAAAAACCTAGGAACCCTGTAAAGAAATTGACACTTTATCAACAAATCTTCAAAGGCCACTATAGGAAGAACCCATCTTATCTCTACGATACTATATGCCTAACACATTCTCACAAATATTTAAGAAATCTGACCTAGCAAAACTCAACACTTCCTACAATAAAATTGCAAAGTTTGCTACAGAATGAAATTTCAGATCCCATCATTGTTTGGCTTTAAAACGAATATCTTGGCTTAAACTACAAAATCTACTTGCTTATAATCAACTCACCTTCACCCATCGAATACTAAATCAGCCAGAAAAAAATACCAGTACTTCAAAATCTACTAATACACTGCTCCATTAATAAGGTATTGCATTCCAACCTAACAATGCAGCTGGAGTTTCACTTTACTTGGAATTCCCTTACATTATATATCAGAACAACTACTAACACTTCCAACTTTAAAAAACTTCTCAAATCACACCTATCTGAATCCTGGACCTGCTCATGCATAAGCCCTGGTCAGGAAATAGATGTCTTAAGGCAGCTAAAAGAACACAACCAGTTATTTTTGTATTTGAATAGTATACCCTACTAAGCATATGTATATTTAACTTGCTTTTTTTTTTTTACCTTCAATCACAGCACTGCTATTCTTTTTATTCCTATCTAGACTATATGATTGCATTAGTGAAAAGTATAACATGTATTTTTCATTTTATGCTTGTATCTGAGATTGAATTGACATTTGTATCTTTACATTTTATATGTATTGTACTGTTATTTATAAATGTGGAGCTTTTCTCCTCAGGCCTCCGCTGAAAAAGGACATTTTGTCCAGTCAGACTTTCCTGGTAAACAAATGTAAAATAAATAATAAAAATGATGAATAAGTATAATCAATTAAATGGATTCAAGCTTAACAATAAAATCAATTAAATTTTGCAAATAAGCTGAAAGAGAAAAGGTAGTGACATCTACATGATCTACAAAAAGATACAGAGCCTGCTTTACATGCTGTAGACTAGAATCTTGAGTTGCTTACCTAATAGGATTTAAATTGCTAAAATTGCTCCATGTGAGTGCCAAACCTGAGCAAAACGATGGTTATTGAAAGTCTGTAGAGATCAACCCCCACACAAGCTGTTCAATCAAAATCCAGCCTACAGCCCTATAGAAGCTGGCCAACCAAAAGCAGGTACCTCAGTCCTTCATTGGAGCCCAAGCAAAGGTAGCTGTCATGTGGAAGTACCATCTGCTACCAAGGGCTGATACATTGCAGATTTGGTCTTATGAAACCAATAACATTCTTGCCTGTAGCCTCCTGTTGTCTTTTCTGTAATGCACATTAGAGCACTATTAGCAGTCTAATACTGAAGAGCGCAGAACTGAGTAAACCTTAGGAGACTCAAAACCTTTAAAGCCTTGTCCCTGTAGCACCTGGCCAATCAAGTCCGGCCTATGACTCTGATGAGGCCAGCAGCACATACTTTGTCTAGGACTGGATGTATATGGATAATCAGTCTTTTTGGATGTTCTAGATGTGGTACTGTATGCTAGGGCTACTAAAGTGAGAATTGGAGTTTTGTGAATCATGCTGAATCATGAGGATCTAGAAGAAGGCATAGAATTACATAGGGATCCTCTATTCTGATTATGGTATAACTAACTAGAATCAAGCAGACATGATAGGTCTATTTTTTCTGTTAGCTACTATATGTAGTCAGAGCAGCAGTGAAGAGATTACCCAAGTACAGAACTTAAAATACATGCCTCCACCTAATATACTTTTTTAGACTTCTATATATCCTATTCCAAAATAGCAAGGATACCAATACGTTGATCATTAAATTGGTTGGAAACAAAGAGAGAGTTCTTTGATGCAGAAGAGCTTAGATTATTCAGCAAGCTCCAGGCTATGTCTGGGATCCTGCAAATAATTTTTTGCAAGTAATTACAGATGCAGCATTTTATTTTGTTACATGACTGAATATGGTATGTACAGCAAGAGTTATCTGGGATGCTAAGAGGGAAATGGATGGCATGGGCCCAGTGAATGCTCTGCTGTCTATATTAACAAAGAGCCTGATTTTTTTAAATAATAGGAGGAAGTGTTATGTGTTAGCTTGCAGTGAAAATCTATGTAAGCCATTACTTGAATAACTCTTTACAGAATGGCTAGGATTTTTATTTCAGTATCTCTTAATTGCTGGAATCATTAGGACGTGGTAAATGGAAAAGTCATACATATTTTTAGTTCATGCAGAAAATTATCTAAATAGTGCAAGGGATTTGAGTGGAGTTTCCAAAACAAAAAGTAAATTATAGAGTGCTTTATACTGACAGGATTGGTTCTCAGAAATAATAAATAGATGCCGATGTTCCTGTTAACCATTCAGCAGATGTGTGTCACAAGAAGCTGGATATGTCTCACTTTTTGACTTGGGGAAAACAAATGGGTGAGTCATAGATTTGCACTGAGCTGTAAGTAATCATCTCAGAGAGATGGGGGCAGGGCTAATAGTTGTCTCACTACTGGTTTAAATGTCAGATAATATATATATCTATGGGTCTACTACACTAAACCGAAATGACACAACACCGACAACCACAACACCGACACCAAAAGAACGAAACCGCAAAAACACGAAAGTTCACATGCCCGACAAACCACAATCTCGACAGTTAACAAAACAAAAAGTTCACTGTTCCACACAACACACACACAACACAAGCTCACCAACAACCTAAAAACCTACATTACACCTTACACACAACTATCTATGCACTAACCTTAACCCAAACCCTAACCCTAAGGTCCGGCACTATCGCACACTTACCTTACCCGCACCCTAACCCTAAGTCGCTCACTATTGCACACTTACCTTACACGCACCCTAGCCCTAAATCCTTCACTATCGCACACACACCTTACCCACACCCTAACCCTAAATTCCTTACTATCGCACACTTACCTTACCCGCACCCTACCCCTAAGTTCCTTACTATCGCACACTCACCTTACCCATACCCTAACCCTAAATCCCTCACTATCGTACACTTACCGAGTTGCACTCACACGTTTCCCATGTCGGTGTTTTCGCTGTCGGGATTACAAGTTGTCGGTTATCTGCTCCGTCGGTCTTCTGGCGTTGGTGATGTGATTGTCGATCTTCCGAGCTGACGGTCTACCGTAAGGAACCTATATATATATATATATATATATATATATATATATTTTTTTTATTGATTACATTTTTATTAATTTTCAGAAACAAACATATATACATTATGTATATCAAAGAAATATTTACATAGTTAAAGCTTAAAGTGTAGAAACAATTCCAAAAAACAAACATTACAAAACCAAATATTTAGGTATGATGTCTATACTTGAAGAACTTGTTTTCTTGAATGTATCTTTGAATAAGATTACAATTTATTACAGTCTTCTGTTTCCAGCACTTGATTTACTTTCTGCCAGGCAATGCTTAAGGAAGTAGGTCATTCTGTTGTTTCCTTGATTGTTTTCAATTCCATCTGCGAGACTGATAAAATCATGTTCTTGAAATGTATAAAATTGGGAGGAGTTACAGCTTTCCAGTTCTGTGTAATATTTTTTCTTGCAATAGCAAGGAGAGGCCACAAAATTACATATTTTTGCCTTGGAACACAAGACGGCACAGGTGTATTCAACAAAACTAGAGATTTTGTAAGTTGGAAATTATCAGTGAACAGTGCCTGTAAGAAATAGTTAATACTTTCCCAATATTGTTAAAGTAAATGGCATTCATAGAGCGTGTGTTGCCATTCTCTGGTTCAAACCTCGGCTGGGGTGCCTTCTGTGAGGAGTGTGCATGTCCTCCCTGTGGTCACGTGGGTTTCCTCCAGGTGCTCCGATTTCCTCCCACATCCCAAAGACATATTGTAGGTGGATTGGACACTCTAAATTGGCCCTAGGTGTGAGTGTGTACATGTGCCTTCTGTGGAAGGCTGGGCCCTGGGCTGGCAACTCGACACCGTAAAACTCCACTGCCAATCATGAGTGGACATGTGGCGACACCTAACCGGGAAAAGCCGAAAAAAGCAGAAGAAGAACGTGTATTGCCAATTAGCTATTGATTGTGATTTACACCTCCAACATCTATTTTCTTTATTATATATTAGTTCTAATTTGTGTGGTGTTAAGTATGTTCTATGTATAAATTGCCATGTGAGAATGTGCCAATATAGTGATAAAGACGTTAGTTTTGGAGATGTAAGAATTATTTTTTTATCTTTATCATCTGGCATTTTACCATTAACCATTTCATAGTATTTCCATATATTTCCTTTATTATGAACTCGTTTCTTTAACTAATTAGTACAATACTGATAAACTTATTTTAACATTTGTGGGAAATTCCATCAGTGTTATTAACTGTTCTATGAACTTAGGAACCTTTTCCCTAACAGACTTCTGCATTATTGCCTGTTTGTTTAAAACTGTTTGTCCTAATCCCTGCAGTGTTAACCACATGTTATTTTCAAGGTTGAACTCAGTAATAATTTGCTCTATGATTAGTATTTTATTAGTGTTTATGTAAGTTATAATATAATTTTGTGTATATGCTTTTTTATGGATAGTCTTAAGGTAGGAATGAGCTTACAAAGTGATCAAGTAAGGGAAGAGATCTTTGCTTATAAAAGCAGTTGGCTAGTGGGGTATTGGAATTACCATACTTGAATAAACCAAAAAAGTCAGTGGTTCCATTCAAAGAAATTGACTGATTCACCACTCTGGTGCCCTCACAATTGATCTTTCAAGGGGTATCAATAGAGAAAAATGCATCACATGCTATTTACAGAACATTAAGAATAAAATCAAACAGCAAAATGATGAAAATTATGACATAACACACAAAGATGTGTAAAAATATATGTATTTCAATATTTACACAGGGTTTCAGTAATGTTACTGATTTAGTTTCAATAAACTAAAGTAACACTATTTTTATGTGTTCATTTGGGTTTTACAGAAATATACAGATAATCATCAAACCCACTTTTATTGTAACTGCAATTATGAAAACACATAATCAAAAATATGCATTTTTAACTATAATAAACAAATATTTTTCAGGTGAGACAAGCCCCCTGAACCTTCACATCATCACTACATAAACTAACTCTGAGATTGCACAATCTTAGTGGAGTAGAAACGTTTATTTCATGAATTCAAGCTCCTTTACTGCATATATACCTGAGCGTATACAACCATCCATTATACTCACACACACACACACACACACACACACACACACACACACACACACACACACACACACACACACACACACACACACACATTCATATTCTCTTAATTGACACTACAGAACATTTCCTGTATCACACACCAGACTGAGAAATATTCCAAGTATATAGACGTGTGTGTGTGTGTGTGTGTGTGTGTGTGTGTGTGTGTGTGTGTGTGTGTGTGTGTGTACCCATCCATTCATCTATCCGTTCACAACCCCTTTTTGTCATTTTTATACATGGGGATGTGGTGTTACTTTAACAACAACTATAAATTACAGCCAATATTCACATCACCAGATAGAGAAATAGATAGCTAGAAAAATAGCTAGAAAGATAGCTAGATAGATAGATAGATAGATAGATAGATAGATAGATAGATAGATAGATAGATAGATATGGATGCCATTCTATGGATTCAGGACTCATTTGGTCAAATGTTTTCAGATGTGCTGTGATCTACTGAATGAAAGAATTGTTGAATGTATTGCTCTGCCAAATGGAAGGTCCTTGTCTGTTTTATTTTTTTTGAGTGTGTGTGTGTGTGTGTTAATGCCATAATAGGGCACACAGACTCTACTCTCACAAGGGTGGACAAAAACAGGCTGATGGTGATCTTTCAGGTGTCAATAACTCTGATATCTCAAGGGACCTCCTAGCCTTCAAGATGAACAAGTATGACTACGACATGGTGGGGATCCATGTGGATATAAATGACATGGTATGCAAAACTCAAAGGGATATACAATTTCCCAACTCTCAAAGCATGTCACAAACACAGGATGAGCATGTTACTGAGCAAAATCCTATCTTTGTCAAACATAATGCAAGGAAAAGATAATTCATTAAAACAATTGGCTCTGAATCACTGGTGTCATTCAAGGGGGGGGTGAGCATGTGTCAACATGGGATGAACTGCTGTACAGCCCAACTTGCTTTGTTAAGGATGGCTTGCACCTCTAATTCCATGGCTTCTGTATACTGGCTAAAGCCTTTGCTGATCCCACAATGCCTCTTTTAGGCAAAGCCCAGCTAACGGTCATCCAGCCTAAAAAGAACATCAAAAATAAAGCTCTGTACAATATCCACATAGTGCTGCTCAGAACTAGAAGTCTAAATAACAAACTGCTTGACCCTGAAGCCCTCCTGCATTTGGAGCAGATTCATGTGTGTATTACATTGCATGCCATTGGGTTGAATGCCAGTTTTAATGAATCTCAAATGAATGAATTCAAATGGTTGAAAAGTCATTTAATTGGAAATAAAACTTTATTTGACTTCCACACAATAGAAATATCATACAGTGAAAAATGCCCAAATGAAAATATTTAAAAATATATTTTTTTCAATGGAGAGATGCTTCCCCATGCACCCCCACCATCAGACACACTCCCTTACTTAAATATATTAACTTTATGCCATTCAACAAAATCATGATTCAATTAAATAAAGGCACCCATGCATTATTCAGAAACATGGTTTAAAGGTGCACTATGTGTCCTCTCTATACCAAGAGTTTGTTCCTCTCACACCTTTAGACCTGCTGAGAACTGTGGTGGAGTATTCATATTTGTTAAAGTCCGTATTACCTCAAGACAGATTCCTAGAGACCAACAATGCAAACTTATTGAGATTCAACTCACTCTAAATACAACCAACTATCAGAATATAGCTACAGGATGCAATCTATAACCCCTCAAAACACAACCATCTGTTAAACTCCAAATACACAAAAACTCCATCATACTGGCTGACTTTAACTACACATTAGTAAACTGGAAAAAGTGTACTGGAAATGTAGGTTATGCAAAAAAAATCTTTGAGCTCAAAAAGAAGAATTCCCTAGATCATATACTTATACAGCCCTGAGCTGGATCATAGTCAATCATAAGTCCTAGGTAGGAGAATGGACCAGGGCCCCCCATAGCCCTTCTGGTGCCCAATTACTTGTTCCCCATCACCCTAAACACTGCTCAGAACTGTCAGTGTACATACTATTTTCTTTTTACTTTTGAAATGAAGGCAGAGATATTGATTTCATTTAAAACTTTAAATTTGAATATCCTTTGTTGACCAGATTAGTCCCACTAGACTACTGCAGGCTTTTCAGGGGAGAGAGTTGGTGGTATTTATACTACTAGAAGAATTTGGCCATGACACTGAAGAACCTCTCCCTAGTCCTTTTGATAGCTCAGGTGGATGTAAAAGATCTCACAGTGCCTACCATTAACACAGACACATGGGATCTCAGTTTAACATATCATAAAGGATGACACACTCAGGAGTGCAACACTCCTCCCTCCCCTTAAAGTTCATCACAGTATCAGCAATCTATCTACATGGTGTGGAAGTAGAACCCACAGCCTTCTGTAAAAAAAGGCAAGTATGTTCCCTGTTGTGTTACTAACACTGCTTTCAAATTCTATAGCACAAACACTAATGGCCATTTGTTAAACAAAACAGTTGCTCTGTCATAGATTCTGTTGGAGTGAACGACCTGAGACGTACCTCACTGGACTATATGAAGAGAGACATGATTGAGCACTCTGAATATGTGTCCCAGGCAGGTATGTCCCTAGCCTTGAGCAGCACACTACCCTCACCTAGAATGATACCATAGTATCAACTGGGAAACCTACTCTAGCCCGAATCTGCTAGCACAAAAGTTCCTTGACTTTGTTAACTCAAATGCCCTGGAACAAATTGTTCATACCACAACAAGAGGAACAAACATACTAGATTTGATCCTCACTGACATGACAAATGGATGCACTACCACAACTGTTGCACCCTTATTAGTTTAATCTGACCACAAATCAGTCACCTTGAAGTTGACACTAACACCAGAACTCACAAAGGGTGAAATCAGACAAAAAAACTTCACCAAGGCAAACAATGCCCTCCTAGGTGAAGGTATAAATGCATTCTGAGCCCCACCCCAGACTGGAAGTGGTAACTACACTGAAGCTTACACTAAAGCTCTGTACAATCACTTGCATACGTGTATAAACTTGGCTGTACCAGAAAGAATCAAAGCCAGAGCCCCAAGTAAAAACAAGGCAACATGGTGGACATCCAGCATCAACAAACTTTACAATAAATGCAAAAAATTGCTGTCCATGAAAACAAAGACAAGATCCCAACAATGGAAAAGCAACCCCTCCTCAGCCTCAACAGGCAAATAAGACAACTTGTCAAATCCTCTATGGGCCTCTTTGAATAAAACTTAGCTAGCACAGCCAAGGATAACCACAAGGCCTTTTACAACTACGTACATAGCCTAAAAGGTAGGACCCAAGGATGTGCAGAACTAGTCATGAATGGTATCAGACACACTGACCCCACAGAGATAGCAAACCTGCTAGCGGGATAGGTTTAGCAAAAAATTCACTCCTCCATCCCCTCTAAATTTATCACAAACCAGCCCCCACCCTACGTATCCGAAGAACAGGTAATCAAATCCTTGTCCAAGGTAAAAAACACAGCCATGGGACCAGACGGCATCCCAGGCTGTCTTCTAAACAAGTTAAAACATGAACTAGCATCATCATTAAGTACCCTTTACAATCATAGTCTACCCATAGGCTTTGTTCCCACAGAATGGAGAGCAGCAACAGTTATTTCTATATAGAAAGATGCCCTAGCAGCACAGCCAAGGAATTACAGACCCATAAGCCTGACCGGCCTCATCTGTAAGGCCAAAGAATGTATCAATATGGACCTCATAAGTATAGATATAGGTGACCTCCAAACCCTGGATCCTACCCAATTCAGCTTTGTCAAGGGTAGATCCTGCCTGTTAAATCTTGTAGATTTTTTCAAAAATGTAACCAGGGCCCTTGATGAGGGCAAATCTGTGCACACATCATACCTCCACTTGGCAAAGCCTTTCAACACAATCCCACACTCAGGCATTACCGATAAACTTAGCAAACTGAATGTAAACCCCTTTGTTGTAAGATGGTTTGCTAATTGGCTCACAAACCAGGTACATACTATCAAAGTGGGGGACTACACATGAACCAACAGACATGTTACCAGTGGAGTGCCACAGGGGTCAGTGCTGGGCCCCCTACTGTTTGGTATATACTTCTGAGAAGACCAGGTCAAAACTAAGGGGTTGCGGCTGACCAAGTTTGCAGATGACTGCAAACTCAGTGCAGTTATTGAATCCCAAATTATGTCAGTATACTCCAGGAGGGGCTTACATAGATCAGTGACTGGTGTCTTAGTCATGGTCTCAAACTAAGTGCAAAGAAATGCATCATCATTCCATTTGGCACAAACAATGTCCCTACATATGATCAAATCAACAACAATACCCTGAGTATGCACAAAGTGGTAATGGACTTGGGTTCACAAGTTGACCGACCACCATGTGTCTGCTGTAGTAAGGAAGGCTTTCTAAGTATCACACTTGATTAGTAAAGGCATTGTCTTGACAGCAAAAGAGGGGATTAGTAAAGGCCTTGCCTTGAGAGCAAAAGAGGGTATGACCCCTCTATACTCATCACTAATCCGGCCCAAAATTGATAATAATGTTCCATTTGGTGTGTAGAGTACAAAGCACCTGCATAAATTGGAGGGACCTCAGTGGTTTCTAACAAAGACAATCAAGGGACTCCAGCACATGGTCTACACAGACAGACTAAAGTCCCTGTCACTTTACTCTGTATCATATAGACTTCTTATTGGAGACTTATGCCTGGCTTACATATACAAATCTCAGACCAAAACCTAATGAAGTTGCTGCATATCCATAAATCAGTGGGACTAAGGTCACCTAAATATTGCCTGCAACTTAAATAGGACATGCTGGAGGGACAGATTTATCTCCCAGTGACTTCCGTGTCTTTGAAATAGGCTACCTCTTCATGTGAAATAGAGCACCCCTATGACACTGTTCAAAAGGAACCTGGACAAGTGGATGGGGCACCATAAACTCTTACTGGGAAGTTCCCACAACCCTCCTGGGCAAGGGTAGTAATTACTAAATGCAGTCTAGGGTATTAACTAACATTTCTATAGCATTACATTGGGATGAAACAGCTAGGCTTAAAATGACCTCAGGGTCGATAGCCTAGTAACCTTCTATGATTCTGTCATTGTATGAAAACAGACATAGCATAGGCAACAGTAAACTTATCTTCCCTTGAAGCTCACATTCTTTGAAAATGCACTGAAATGCTCATTCCTTGAAAATGCACTGAAATTTTCATTTTTTGAAAATACACTGAAACTTAAATTTCTTGAAAATGCACTGAAACTCACATTCTTTGAAAATTACGCCCTGACTAAGTGAGCTGTCTGGCAGTTGGTGTAGAGGACTAAGGTTCTTGCCTCCTCTAACCTTCCATCTATAACTAGGACATTTTACACACAAACATACACACACGTATCAAAAGTAGGAATGAATGCTTATCTCCCAATCTAGCATGCACACAAGTTCTCTACTCGTTAATGACAGCCCCACATAAAAACAGCAGCAGGAAGTTCCAGTGTTTAACTCCTGTGCATTGCTGTGTGTGCACCCTATTAATGATGCATGCACAAAGAAAGTGTCCTTAAAGAAGAAATTTCACAGATGGAGAGTATATTCTTGAAGAAAAATGTATCTTGTTAATTGTTTAATTAAAAATGAAATGTTGTAGTAGCCTTCCAGCAAGTGCCTCCTCCCAGCCAGTAGGCCCTAGGCAACTGGCTAGGTTGCCTAGTGCTGGATCCAGCTCTACAGCTCACTAGAGGGCAGATGTTCTTGACCTAGTCCTTACAAATATAGCATATATTTTCACTACCCCACTTTATACCCTTCCACAGTCAAGCATGACCAACATTTGTAACCAAAATCCCCAAACCTGCAGATGCTAACATCATAGTATTCAATTACTTCAAACATACAAACTTCCTACAATTCTGAGACGAAGTCTCAAAGTTCATTTCTAGAACTCTAATCCCCAGAATGTTGACGTGGAACGTGGTTATGCAAATAAATCTGTGCTTACCCAGAAAACTGTACACATTTGACAGTCCCTACCAAAACTAAACAAAATGGGAAAGGTAAAAACAAAACAGCCTGGTGGTCCACATGTATAAATAAACATTACAATAAAAGGAAAAAGCTCATTAGAATATATAGCAAAACTGACAATCCACAAATTGTTGTCAGCATCAAACAATTATCCAGGGTACCGAAAAATGCCATCAGGAAAACAAAGACTTTCCATGAATTTAGGTTAGCACCCGAATCTAAGGATAATTCTTAATCCTTCTTTACATATATCGGGTAGTTATGAAATAACATTGAGCATTGTCCTGAGCTTATTCATAATGGCACTACCTCCTCTCATTATATGAATATTGCAAATATATTAGCAAACAAATTCAGACATCTATACAAAGCTCACATATACTCATGGAACTGAAATATGCTATCGTCACAAAAGAACACATGTTAAAAGTGCCTTTGAATACACAAATGGCATCCTCTGTGGGATATGATAACATTCCCAGCTGCCTGTTGAATAGCACTAGGCATTTGCTGGCTAATCCACTCCTATAAATGTTCAGCTTGACCTTATCTACCAGCTTTTTCACCAAGGTTTGGTGCATAGCAATGGAGATGCCACTTCACAAGGGCAGCTCCACCATGGCCCTGGGAATTCCATACTTATTAGTATGACTGGCTTCATTTAAAAGGGCATGGAATCAGTCATAACTGACCTTATAAACAACAATATAAAAAAATCTTATACGACTTGACCTATAGCAATTTGACTTTGTTAAGAGTGCATGCTAGCTAATGAGTCTGGTGAATTGTTTTTGAGAGGGTAACACTGTTCACACAACATACCTTGAGCTATCCAAGGCATTTGCTAATGTACCACGTGGCAATATTACCAATAAGCTAAATCTACCTCAAACTGACCCTGTGTAGTTAGGTGCATGGCTATTTGGCTGAGAGACAGAGTCCACACTGTTAGGGTGGCAAGCGTGTCCGCAGATAATATGAATGTAACCACAAGGATACTCCAGGGATCCATACTAAGACCTCTGCTATTTGGCAAATACCTCTCTGATCTACAGATCAAAAATGAGGAACTCAAGTTAAAGTCAGCAGATGATTGTAAACTGAGTGTTATACTCAAATTCCATTCTTATATACAGAAGCTGCAAAGTGAACTTACACATGTTGATAGCAAGTGCTCTGAAAGCAAGCTAAAACTAAATGCTAAAAAATGCCGTATTGTTGCATTTGGTAAACAACCCTTCCAACCAGCTTATAGTATATAAAACGCCCAACTCCAAAATGAGCATGTTGTGAGAGACCTTGAAACATGGGGAGATAACTCTCTTTTCTTTGATCATCATTTTGCAAAAGTGGCCAGGAAATCCTTCTATCTGGAGCAGCTATGTCCAAAGAAGTCCTTACCCCTGCATGTACTGCACTGATTGAGACCAACATCAAATGCAATGCCCATTTTGAGATGTAACTTACTAAAAATATCAAGCAGTAGGAAGATCCCAAATGTTCCTGACAAAAAAAGATCATGGACCTAAAGGACATGAGCTACTAAAACAGACTGGAGACCTTGTCCCTGTATTCAGTGCCCATCAACTCCTTGGGGCGAATGCGCCATGTCTTCTGGGCCAGTAGGGATCCAACAGTTGGAGACCTCTTATTTCTCCACAAATAAAATACTCTAGTGAATACTAGAACCAGAGATCTGAGTCTGCTTCTATAAATGAACAAATCCAGGTGGATGGACAGATTTTTCCTGCAATGACTAACCCTTTTCTGCAAAAAAAATTTCCCCTCCAGATGAAGTAATCTGGCACACTATCTTCCTTTAAGAAGGAATTAGACAATTGGATGGGTATTCATAAATTCATCCCCCTCCCCTATATGACTGGCCTACTACTCCTGGAAAATGGAGTTAAGTTCTGAGGGAGGATTCTGGCAAGACATAAATTGTCACAAGGCTGAGTTGTCTTGATTCTATGATTCTGTGACATGGGTTATATAGAACAGAGAAATTTTAACTTTAAAAGATCTGCTGTATAGATCAACTGTTTTTACGGAAGATGAAAATTGAAGGCTACCTTACATGGAAAAATTAGCCTACTAAACTAAATGTTTTTTGAGATCCACAAAAAAAATCCCAATTATAAGTAAAGTTAGAAAATAAGATGTTTGTGGCTTGAAGTATCTCTGTACATGTATTAAAGCAAGGTTAAAGTCATACTGTCTAGATGAAAAAAAATATGCCTATCCTGTGGAAACTCAGAGACCTACATATATGTGATATGCTGAACAGTCTTTGCTATAAGCAACAAATAGTAGTGGGATGAAAGGTTTCAAGTTGGGTGGACTTCCTTGTTTTCATTAGTGGAAAGATCATGGCAGTTTTCCATTCAGTGGATACCATGTCTGCAGAAAGAGAGGGTGGTAGTGAGACTGAAAATGATAAAACAGACTGGTTGATAAAATAAGTATATTTCTTGATGACTGTTTGATGGAGAAGCATAAAAAAGACATATTGGGGATTTTGATGAGATTATAAACTATACTGGGCAATACAGGACAGAAAACAAAGTGTAAGTATGGAAGCCACGTGTCTGAGAGGCCATGTTGCCTGATTATGAGTAAGTGTAAGAACATCTGGGAAGATGAAGTACTGGACTCCTGAAGATGTTTTTGAATTCCTCTGTAATGCCTTTATTTAGTAAGAGATTGCTGGTTAATCTGTTGATGTATATCTGAGAGGATGCTGTTGAGTAACTCAGAAGCATTTTATCTTCAGCATAGTATGTTTTAGAGTTGCCAAACAAATATTGCTGTCATTTGTAGAGTAATTGTGTTTAGGGTTTTTGATATCAAGTCGAGTTTACCTTCTTAAGGTTTTGGAAGACAGTGTGCTAATCTGGAGTTTTGAAAGTTTTCCACATGTCTTTTACACCAACCTGCATTTTCCTTTTAAGTTCTGGCATGAGCCAAGGTGACTGGAAACTGATATGATTGTTTTTGATGTGATAAGTTAATCCTGGACTAGCAGATGTAAGGATTAGACTAGCTCTAGAGTATGGTTACTGGTAGATAAAGTACAAAGAGATCATATTTTGTAGAGCAAGGTGTGAATTTTCTTTAAGTGATAAGAGTTGCTGGCATTTAAACATAACAGGAATTTGTTTAGGATTCTTGAAAGTCCAGTGTGAGATAAATGAGGAATGGTCAGCAAGGGTGTTAGGAAGTAACTGAGTTGAGAAACTTCTAAAAGGAGAGCTCCTTAGCAGCAGGTTCAGAAATATGCTTTTGTGCAGCAGTAGTTTAGGGTTATCAGATCTGTAATTCATTTTGTGAGACTGTAAAGTGTGGTTAGTGGTTAGCTGTCTGAGATTTCTTTATGAGGTGAAATTACCATGAACTGAAGAAACAGAAGAATCCATTGAATGAAAAAATAAGTGTTTTATTAAGGTTTAGTGTAATGCTTTCATTCAACAACAGAACTAGTTCAGAACCATTTTCAGTCATGCCTTTCCCAGCAGCTTGTAAAACACTCAAAATAGTTTTGAAGAAATTCTGTGGTTGAAAAAAGTGTTCTGCTAAACCATAATAAAAGTATTTTTATCCTGCTGTGGCTCTTTCTGTTTTTGTGGTTTGTTTTCAGTCTTTATTGCCAGTTGTTGAGTATGTTTGGATGTTTAGGAGGTGAACTTAACCAGTCTAAGGTAATATCATTGACAAATATGGAATTATTTTATAGAAATTTCTGCTAAGTGAGAAAAAAGACTTAAGAATATTGAACAGGTATCACAGCCACAGAAGGCTTAGATGGGAATATGGATTTAGCAATTTTTGGTTTGGGCTTAGAATCACATATTTTTGTTACATACTGATGTGACATGTCCTTGTTTTTGGTATTCACATACAAATTCTGTCATGCATACTTCTTTCTGGACAATCATGAGTACTTCAGGTATGCCGTGTTACCTGTATCTTCTAGGAAGATTAAAATACTAGCAGTATTTGCATAATTATATAACATGATTTTATTACAAATTGTGAAGTCAAAATTGATAGTCTAATCTGATATCTATAAAGTTGCAACAAAGAGAACTACTTTATGGTGCTAAGATCTAGAAGCAGGTCAGTCTATTTTGCTTGGCTGCTTAGTGATCCACTATGATCCCCTTTCTATTTCTAATTTGCTGTCCTGCAAGCCACCATTAATAATTCATTGTGATTTATTACCCAGATGATGGGGTAACTCTAAGAGTACTTTGGTAGTACAGCTGCCATGATGTACACTTCCCATTCACTTTCTGTAAAGCATCCACTGTTTCAAATGGTGAGACTTAACAAAAATGAATAACAGTAGGCTAACAGCATTAAAAGTGAAATCAGCTGAAAAAAATTCAACCTTTACTAAACACATGCCCCGGGATTCATTAAGCTCGGCGCAAGGATGGTTTTAGCCTTGCACTGAGCGTCCTCATTACAGATGGTGCAGCAGTGCCATATGAATATTTATGAGGGTGCGCCGCTGCACCCTCGACGTACACAGGAAACATATGCAAGTGCAAGGGGCATGTACAAGTTCTCTACGGAGGCGTAAACATGCCCCCACAGTTGCACAACCTACTATGATTACTATTAGAGCCCGCCTCTAATAGTAAGCCAGTAATTCAGTGTCCATGGATACCGAAATTTATGCTAAGCATGCAAGAGTGCCCACGAACACTGAAATAAAACCGAAGTAGTAAACACACAAGCACGTAGTGGAATGTTGAGCCCCGTCTCTAGAACTTTCACAATTAGATTCCCCATGTCCCTATTTTACAATTGTATTGTTGCAATATCGATAGTGTAAGCAAAACACAGCATGTTTGCCCATTGCTGCCCCCTGCTGAGCGTAGCTTACACATCAAAATCATTCAAATAGAGAAAAACATGTGGAATCAACGTTAACGTCAATAGTGTAGTGGTTAGAGCATCCGCATGAAATGTTTCACGAAATTTCATTCAATCATAGTTGTACTGTCATAATGAATAAGGCACTAGTAAGCAGGTGTAAACACAAATAAGCAGTAGTAAACATATATAAGTACCAGTAAGCAAGTATGAGTGAGTTTGCGCAGGTGTAAGCAGTGCTCAGCATAGGAAATGTATATAAGTATTTATATATATATATATATATATATATATATATATATATATATGAACAATGAACATCATAACAATAAAGCATACAAAAGGAATGAGAAGGGAATCAACAGTAACTCCAGTATTATTTAGTGCTGTCAGTGTATGTCATATCAAGCTGGGCAGGAGTGAGCAAAGCACTGCAACTCACATCACAGGCAGGATACTACCAGTGGGAGTAACATTGTCGATCTGCTAAGTCTACTTTACAAACAATCAGAGGGTAGTCCCTGTTGGGACTACCCAAAAATGTATAGGATGATTGGACCTCCGAACATTACACAAGCAAGGGCAGGTATATTCAAGGATTAAATGGTGGGAGAGCCTGATAATACATGGGTTGGGACAACATATGTGTAGGTCCCCTAATGCTCGGGAGAGGGCAATGTGTGGAAGTGTGTCATGGCTGCGATAGCAACTGGACAATGGATGGTATGCGTGTATGTCGAACTCGGGTGGGTGGAGGAACTATGGGTATGAAATTATGGATACAGGCGTGTCAGGGTTGGATGGGCTGATTCTAACTGGACCACCTCATGGAGGTCAGCGAGTTCATTATAAGTATATATGCATACACACATGCATACATCTATATGTAGAAGGAAATTCCCTGAAACACATTCATTCCTTCTGCAGACATAAATAACATGAAAGTGCCCTTACAAACCTCAAGCAGTAGATAGAAAAATAGGTTGTGCATAAGAGGGAAGGGTCGAAACGGCTAAAACACAGAAATGTATACAATGTCCGAAGTCAGTGCTGTGCTCAAAAATTCAAATGTGAGGACTTTCTTACACATGGAATGCTAAGCATCCTGTGATCTGCCTGCTATGGCAACGCCAATCACTAAACTGGTCTATTTGTAAAATAATTACACCAAACTCATACATAATTAGCTCTCATGTGTAACGTGTGTATTACCACATAGTCATACTTATTAATTTATTGTAGTGTCATGTTAACAGGAGTAAGGATGTAATGAAATGTAGAGTCTAATCTTGAAATAAAGACATGTGTGTCCCATGTGGGACAACCCAAAAATTGCGAATAGTGTCCTATTGGTCGCTCATGTCACCAATGTTTGTGGACTAAAAGCATGGGATTTCTGAGGATACATGGAGTGAGTCAACCCATGAGATGGGTCTACAGGAGTAGGGAGTGGCCAATGTGTAGTGGTGTGGATACATCACGTATCCAACTGGAGAATGGATGACTGCTGTGTTAGTGAATTGTTGGGGTGGGTGTTTGGGGAACTAGGAGTCATGGGTATATGGGAATATATGCAAATGAAGCAGCACAGCAATAGTGTATTGGTTAGAGCATCCGCCTAATGAACATACATTCCCGTTCCGAATCCCACTGCAGCACATACCATTTTCCATCGGTAATCTGCATATGAATATATTTTGACATCTGTCCACTGTATAACCTGCATAATAACAATTAAAAGTGAACTGGAGCAAAGTGTCAGTGTCATAATGAATAAGGCACTAGTAAGCGCAGGTTTGCGTGGAGCTAAGCTATGCAGGTTTAAGCATATATAAACACCAGTAAGCGTGTGTAATTGCGTTTGCGCGGGATATGCATTGATATATATATATATATATATATATATATATATATATATATATATATATATATATATATATATATATATATATATATATATATATATATATATATATACACATATATATTTATATATATATATATATATATATATATATATGTATGTGTGTGTGTGCGTGTGCGTGCGTAGATATACACAGATATACAGCTATGATAGGAAACAGCACACAAGCATGACATATGTTCACAGGCTATGCCAATGGAAGTGAGGGGCCCAAGCAAGAAACATGAAACACGTAGCATGACCTTCTAGCCCCCCAGCCGGACACAGGAAACATACACACAAACCCGCAAACAATGTAAATAGTCCACTGCTCCCCAGACCACAGGCAGGATACAACCAGGGGGGGGAGTACACAGTGCACCCATATAATCTAATCTTGGAACACAGACAGGAGCGTTCCTTGTGGGATGCCCCAAAAATGGGCATATAACCAACGGAAGGTGATATTCCGACCATTTTGACTGGGGTGTGTGCATACCCGGAATACAAGGGTGGGAAAGCCTGATGACCGATGGGTCGAGACAATTTATGACATGGGACCCATGAAGTGGAGAGTGGGCAGCGTGTAGTGGTAAGTTCAGACCCGACCAGGACCCAGAGTAAGGATGGGTGCTGTAGAGGAGGTGTGGGTGGGGGAACTAGGGGTAGCTAGTTATGGGTCTAGGTGTGCAGGTGTTGGCTGATGTGGGTCTATATCGACAGCCCCAGGGATGCAAGCAAAAGTGTTCATTGGGCAGGGGCGTCGCCCAATGAGCAGCCACACCCACTACGAGTCCCACTGCAGCAAAGTGTAATCTACATGGCAAGGAACGGAATAACCAGATGTAGATGTATAAATGTAGAGGTATGTTTGTGTATATCTACCCATAGAGACATAAAGATATATGTATGTACAAATGTATACATACAGAGACAGAATACATATACATACCCACATATAGATATATACATATGCAAACACCCATAGACCCATATGTCGTTACATATATATAGACAGCAATATATAAATATATACATGTATGCATACATATACAGATATATCTGTATATAGTAATATATATATATATATATATATATATATATATATATATATATATATATATATATATATATATATATCTGTAAATATACACATATATATAGCTAGGATATGATACAGCAGTTACGAATTACATATGTTCACAGGCTGTGCATATGGGGGTGAGGGGTCCAATCAACAAACCTGTAAAACGTAGTATCAACCCACCCCACCCCCAGCTAGACCGGTGAGACATACAGACACACAATAAAAGTAAACACACCACTGCTTCCCAGACCACCGGCAGGATACTACCAGTGGGAGAGACCTGCCAGGTGTAATCTTGAAACAAAGACATCAATTTCCCTTGTGGGACACCCCAAAAATTACTGATCATCGGAGTCATTCCCTGTAATGATTCATCAAACCAGGCTGTAGATGTACATGGACCAGTAGGTTGTGCAAGCCTGATAACCCATAGGTCGACACAACGTACGACATGTGTCCTGACATGTGGAGAGTGGGCAGTGTGTAGTGGTGTGTTTATACCCTACCTGCACCCACAGTAAGGATGAGTGCTGTAGAGGAGGGGCAGGTGGGGGAACTATGAATATGCAATTATAGGCATAGGTGTGCAGGTGTTGGCTGGCACAGCCATATTAGGACCGCCCCGGGGATGTAAGTAATATTCCGAAATGGGCAGAGCTTACACCCATACCGCTCAACCCCTAACAGCAAATCCAGTGGACAGGACATAAATTGTTGGGGGAACAAATAGGGACCATACCTCTCAACTCTCCCTGATTTCCAGGGATGTCCCTGATTTTGACTCAAATTTGAACTCTGTCCCTCTTAATCCCTCCTAAAACTAGTGACTTTTGACAGAAAGATGGTGAATTACATGTAATGAATAATGACAATAATTAAGAGTTATAAACTTCTTTTACATTGCGGTGGTGGTGCTGCGGTAGCGTTGTCACCTCACAGTAAGATGTTGTGCCGTTCGATTCTCAGCTAAAGCGTCTTCTGTGTGAAGACATGCGTGAATGGGTGTACCTTCATTGAAGGTTGTGTGTCAGAGCTGGCAACTCGGTACGTAAAAATCTACTGCCAATCATTAGCGGACCGGAGTTCCGCTGTGGTGACCCCTAACCGGGAAAAGCCGAAAGACACAGCAACAACAACAACCTCAGAAAATGTATATTAATTCATATGCTCTGAGTCTGTCAATGTTTCAAGTTAATAGCACTAATATTTTAAATCTGTCCCTGATTGTCCCTGATGTTGTCATGACTTGTCCCTGATTCAGTTGATATTTGTCCCCATTCGTTTGAGAGGTCTGATAGGGACAGAAAGCACATATGCCACTTACAACCTTAGAAAGATGATAGAATAATAGGTATGCAGTAGCATGACTCGGCTGAAGGATGTGGGTTCCAGAACCCAATTACTTGTCTGTATTTAATGGTGTCAGTTCCCAGGTATTAGCCAGACAGGTGCAGATTGTAAGAGGAACACACCAATAGTACGAAGCAAACTCTGGACAGGCTGCAGATGCCATACAGTTGACCGGCATGCTTACACCTAATGGGCAGCCATTCCCAATACTGTAGGCATGTAATCCGATGTAATAGGCATCACAAGGTAATATCGTAGTCCTCACTCCCACCCAGGGGTGTGAGTGTCAGATGCAAACACCAAATGCAGTGCATTGGCAAGTGTGGGAGCAAGCAGGTGTAAGCCTGTTTCGGTGTCGGTATGCGAGTGTCACACTGGTGAAGAAATGTAGAGACTAACTGAGTGTAAGAAACTGTAACCGGAGGTTAGCATAGCTTAGCTCTGCGCAAATCCATGCACACCCACTCACAACTGCTTTAAAGTGCCTTAATCACTCTGTACACAACAGCTCGTGTTCTGGCCAGCAACAAAATAATCAGCCTCTACAAGGCTAGAACGCAGGACCCTGTACATCACAATCATAGTAGTAAACCACTATGTTATGATAGAGATACATATAAAGGAGGTATCAGCAAACTAATCCTCACAACAGGGAAACAAATCAAATATGTGAACTGAATATATGTACAGTGTAATGTTCTATAACCTGCCACAGACCATAAATATGTGAATTGGAGTACTGCAGTAAACATAGAGTTGAGGTATCACTGTAATAAGGTTCTGAAGTCTCCAGGACCCCATACAGTGTATGTACACATGAATGGCAGATACCAGAGACATATATAGCCTGTAATGAGTAAGACATCATTGACAAAAGTCAAATATCATGCTAGATAACCAATAAGCAATGCTAACCACAGCACAGACCAACTAAGTAATTGTAAGCAATGTGTAGGGAAGTCAATACAATATGCTCACAGGTACACCTCTTTAAACAGTGCCAACCTGAAGTAAGCAGGTGTGCCCATAGCTTAGCCTTTACGAAACTGGATAATTACAGAAAAGTGCAGGAATCTGGCCCTACTTAAACCGAAGAGGTGGGAATACTGATAACTGGTTGTAGCATCCCCCTGCAGGCAGAGTGGCTGGAGTGGGAGAAGGCACTCGCTTTTGAGTGCAGCGCTGGAGCATCCAGGAGTCCAAATTCATGGTATGACTCCTGGTAAAGCACCATGACAGAAGACTACTGCAGGGCCAGTACCAGGGCTCGCAGTACAAAATGGAGGCCTGGGACAGTCTCGCCCGTGACCTCACTAGCACCACAGGTATCCCCCAAACTGGTGATCAGATCAGACACCACCATGCAGACCTGAAACAGCGGAGGGGGGATGTCCTGGAACAGTGGATCCAGGAAGCAAGAATGCAGAATGCCCCAGAACTGAGTAAGTACTCCTTCCACTACGTAGTTAATAATTGCCTAGCTTGTGTATACTATGGATAGGAATGGCTAAATATCACTGTACTTCTCTGACAGCTGCAGACGAGCATGCTGCAAACCAGGCTGCAGAGGATGCTTCGTGAGGCAGGTTAGTAAATAGCCTGCATGTACTGTTATACAAAATAAATGTAAAAGCCTCTGAAAGTGTTGTACCAGTTTACAGAATAGTGTAATATGCTGCAAATAAAGGTGTAACCCCTGCATTGCTTCTGTTTACTCTGCGGTCATATGTTGTTGTACTGTTGCAGTTATTAAATAGTACTGTTGTAGTAAGCAGTGTTACCCACACTGTGGTATGCAGATAAAATGTGTATGAAGTGCTGTATAACAATGTCAAAAGTGCAAACAGGTCAGTCATATTAGACAAAATACATTGCAAAGCATCACAACAATTGCCTGATAGCATAGTATACAGAGATCTTAACTGTAATGCTTTTGTCACACACAGCAGGGCTTTGGATCCCAGGAGTGCTAGTACGTTGTATGCATAATCATTCCACACAACTGCACACAATCTGTTAGAATGTTCAGAGAGAAAGATGTATGCATATTTACACTTAGCAACTGTACAGATTTTTGCTAGAATGCTTAAATAGAGTGGTATGCATATTCATACCCCTCAACTGTTCCAATCTGCCCAGTATCTCCTGATAAATGGCCCACATCACCTGCTTTTTGCCCTGTTCCCCTGACAAATTAGTGTGATGATCCAAGAAATGTAGGCAGGTGTTAATGACATATAACTGATAGTCAGACTTGTACATAGTCAGAGAATGTACATGCAAACATACCTGTCATCCCAGCATCTCACCCAAAGTGTATGAGAGTAGTCTCAAAACACGTTGCATTAATACCTGCATCTAGTCAAGCCTGTACATAAGACACATGTCCCATACATACTAATCTACAAACATACCATTGTACAATATAACACCATTGGGTAGTGTAATAATACATGTAAGGGACAGACCACTGCAGTGACTACGAATGTTGTGAAAATTACAAGGATTTATTAGTTGTTAATTGAACTCTCTCTCTCCCCCTACCATATGTGCAAAAATAACTGATTTACACAACTCATATGGTATGTCTACACTCCTAACCTTTGTTGGGACATATGTCCTATTGGTTTATAAATATTCACATCTGTTACAATGCATATGCCATGTTAAAATGCTCCCATATTGCTGGCCTGTTCCCTTCAATGAAACCTGCATGCCATTGTAATGGCCACTGTTTACCCAAATGTGCATGCGTTCTGCCTGCTCTGCAACAATTTATATCTGGTGCCCTGGGTAATGTGAATACCTATGCATGCTGCTATACCTAATCTTGAATGCTGTTGACTATTACTAACCCATATCTGCCTTAAACATGCTACAACATAGCTCATATGGGAAGGTTAGTCCCAGCGGATCCATCTGTCCCACCTCAGCTGGCCATGGCACCGGGCACCAGCAAATCTGGGGCCCAGCCTGGGACCTCCTCGTCCATTGGCCCTGCACCACCTTTGGGTGGAACCGCCTCAGGGGATGGGGCTCGGCCCCCCCCCTTGGGAGCAGGAGCGGCCAGGAACCTGTCACCCGTGGTACGGTCCGGGCCGTGGTGGGTAGGGAGCTTGACAAGGAGATTTGAGACTGCCTATGCTAGCTTGAGGGCCAAGTGGCACAACTAGAGGGTGAGCCTGCCCCTCCTACATAGCCCCCAGCACAGCCACCTTCTCAGCTGTGAAAGTGCAGTGGTGATTGCCCATGGGTGGGGACCTCAGTCCCACTGTATCCATTTGTGGGCTCATGGGCTTGTGACTTCCAAACACCCCTCCCCATCCAAGGTGTACCCCCCCCACATGTGTCATATACCGCCCCTGGGCAAGTCTTGTTTTTCTTGTCTGTCATCCTACCCAACCTATCCTCCCTGATCATACCTACTCTCCTTCCCCAACATCCCAGTCTCACCTAAACATAAAAGGAAAAAGGGCAATCTGTTCCCGCAAAAAAAGCATGCCCCATACATAGCTGTCCATTTCACACACATGTCCACTGGACACATGTAAACATTTCTAACTGGCATCACAACATACTATTGTTGTCCTCACTTCTCTCTCAGGGATGTGAGTGTCCAAATGTCCCGCCAGATTTATTGCATATGCCGTTGCTGTAGAAGAAATGGACAGCTATGGACCTTCCCTACTACACATCCGTAGCTATTTTCCCCACTGTCTTTCCCTCTTTGTGTCCCTTTTTCACCACTTTCCTATCAACCCTTTTTTCTTGTCTTTTAAAGAAATTAGCGTGGGGGCAAGCGGGAGTAAGCACTTTTAAGCAGCAGTGAGCAGGTTACAACCTGTTTGCACAGGGGTAAGCACTGCCTACACAGTTTAAGCTATCAAGAAGGTAACTGAGTGTAAGGAACTGGGACCAAAAGTAACCACTGCTTACTGTAGCAGAAACCCGCACACACCCGCTCACAACTGCTTAAGAGTGCCTTAATCATTCCGTTTCCAACAGCCCTTGTTCTGCCCAGCAACAAAATAAAGGGCCTCTGCAAGGCTTGAAACCAGGACCCTGCACACCACAGCCAATGTGATTTGTCACTAAGCCATGGCAGATATACAGACATTGGATGTTATCACAAATATAACATCCAGCACAGTCATTCAACAGTATAGGAAATGTATTCCATCATGTAGATGTATGTGTGTGTGTGTTTATGTCCAGATATAGATACATACACATATATAGATCTATCAAGAACATCCCATGTGACAACAAAGCATTAAAAAAGAATGAAAAAGGAAACACCCGCAACTCCTGTATTATGTAGTGGTGATGTCCTATGTAATATCAAGACTCCCTCAGACAGACGTGTCATTAATACACGCAAACATTTGTACATTGGCAAAATACATTACTCTGTGCATTTTATTTACATTAACAAAACAGTTCCTGTCCAATCATTATGTGAGAACAGTACTCTTGCAAGGTGATGTGTGTGACATCATCATCATGAAAAAGGTAAATGGGGTAACCATAGAGGGACCAGTAGTGTCGTGTTTACAATGGGGTCATCTGCATCACGTGTACCTGGAACCTTTAGGAGTCATGTGCATACCAGGATCGTGTGCCTGAGAGAGAGGGGTGAGGACAACAGTAGTATGTTGTGATGAAAATTAAAAAGGTTACATGTGCCCAGTGGACATGTGTGTGAAATGGACAGCTATGTATGGGGCAAATGTTGTTCTGGGAACAGATTGGCCTTTTGTTTCCATTTTCATAAGGTGAGAGTGGGATGTTGGGCAAGGAGAGTAGGTATGCTTGTGGAGGATAGGTTGGGTAGGATTACAGACAAGACAGCATACAGGGGCGGTATACGACAAGTGGGGGGGATACACCTTGGATGGGGAGGGGTGTTCGGCAGTCACAAGCCCATGAGCCCCCAGATGGAAACAGTGGGACGGAGGTCCCCACCCATGGCCAGCCACCACTGGACTTTCACAGCAGCAAAGGTGGCTGTGCTGGGGCTGTCCAGGAGGGGCAGGCTTACCCTCTAAATATGACACTCTGCCCTCGAGCTGGCATATCTGGCCTCAAAATCCCTTATTGAGCCCCCTACGCACCACGTCCGGGACTGTACAATGGCTGACAAGTTCCTGTCTGGACCTGCTCCCAGGGGGGACAAGCCCCATCCTCAGTGGTGGTTCCACCAGAAGGTGGTGCAGAGCCAACAGAGGTGGAGGTCCAAGGCTGGGCCCCAGATGTGCTGGTGCCCGGTGCCATGGCCAGCTGAAGTGGGACAGGAGGTTCCGCCGGGACCTCCAATCCCATACAGCCTATGGTGTTGCAGTTTTAACACAGATATTGCTTAGTAATAGTCAACAGCATTCAGGATTACTTATAACAGCATGCATAGATATGACCATCAACCCAACACAACAGATGTCATACATTTGTAGAGGGAGCGCAACACATGCATATATACTGCATGACATCTGTACAAAGCGTAGAAGACTTGTGACTGCAGCTATGAACAGTGGCCCATTATTGGCATGTCACTGTGAGAACCCCAGACAGTGACTGTCATACCACTGTTTCATGTGACATATGTCTAATCAGGGATGCGATGGCAGTAACTCTCATCACTATCACCATGTATTGACTGCAATCCTCACACTACGCTTCTGCAGTTCAGATGTGTGTTCAGTGAGTAACACAAGAAACAAATGGTTCCACACACTGACCAGTCCACAGATGGCCCTACAGATGGGGATTTCTCACAAACAGAGCACAGTCTTGTCAGTTTTAAAACATGCAGACTAGCCATTACCATACACAACCTGTTAAATTGGCAGTAGTCTCAATGAAGCATAGCTACAGTTACATGCTGTAGTCATGTCTGGCACATCACCCTCCTGTCTTTTGGCTATTTTCCACTGTGTATGTTGTTTGAGGAATATCCAGATATCATCTGTGATGCTGTTTACTAAACACCAGATCCAGGTTCCACTCACAGCGACTGCCATGGGCAAACACCAACATGATGTTCTTAGATATTGTACTGTGTTTCCATGCGATTGGCTAAGGGAACATCACCACAGCTTTTCCACATGCAATCAGCTAGAGGAGAACTGAAATAGGTGCAGAGGCCATCACCTGATCATGACCATCACGTACAAAACACAAGCTGCTGCTGAGCAGGTGTACAACTCCACATCCACCAGAGAGTGTGTGAGAGGGACAGATAGAGGCAAAGTACATCAGAGAAGGGCTTGGAGACTAAAACCTAAGCATCATCTATCACACACCTACCAGTACAGGGGTTCAAACCCCTGACTGACTAGCCATTACTATTACAAGTGCATGCAGTTACTCCATGTGCCATACAGCTGACATATTGGTGTGCTGTAAGAACATATATGTATGCTGGTGAGTGATATTTGCAACAGAGATATAGTGGGCATACATTAGGTGTAGCACACATGGCTGTCCACATGAACAGATGTCATTGTCAACACAACCACACTCTCTAAGGGACTCAGACACATTGCCACACTTTTCCAGGCTCACAAATACACTTCCTAACTACTTAATTTGCCACACTGCAGTAATGCACAGGTATTGCATGCACCACAGGGGATATCCTGAGGTACTATGGGCTAGGGCATGTGAACGTGTCTGACATCAGTCAGTATGCCAATGGGAGTTATACTGGATGTGACTGTGGTTGGGAACATCATACCCCACACGCAGACACAAGGTGCCAGTACTGACATGCATGTGTGCATTGCTTCATGGGTGTGTAGTGGTTGGCTGTACAAGATGGCTGTACAATGCTGGGTGAGGGTAATCCTTGGCATCACGCCACCTGACAATGGTGTGCAGTGTGGTTCAGGAGTGTAGTGTCTGCAATGTCCAGCACAGATGGGTATTGTATGAACTGTCCTGTCATCCTGGTTACCATTGTGCGTGGTCATTGCTTTGCAATGCATGTCATGTCTGTGTTTGATAGTCTTTGACATGGACATTGCTTGGGATGTGCACGTCTCACAATAATGTACAGTGACATGTACAAGTGTACCTGGTTTGCCTGGCACATGTTGTGTACACAGACTGTTATCATCAGATGTGCCAATACTGGCCTGGTGTGGCAGGACCTGCTAATAGACAGTAGGTTGACCCTGCACCTGCATTGATAGCATGATATAGATATTCCCCTGGTGTCAGTGGCATCTGTCCATACAGGGCATGTGTGTAATGCATTGTATGTCCTTTGTGGATCACATTTGATGGCACCACATATGTTGCAGGCATCCAGTGGGGAACATAGTGAAGGTGCATTGTCTGCAATTATGTGCCTATTATACTGTTGGACAGAGTGCCATGCCCTCTGCTGCCCACTGCAATCACACCATGCCTACTATCAGTCAACAATATCCAGGGTACTAGCAACATAGCAGGATATTCTAGGCAAGTGTGTTTGCGTATGACACATGGGTTCAGACCATATTCCGGATGATAGTAGGGTTGCATACTTTGCTCACCAGGCCTTTTGTCAGATATAGGGATATGGCTTGCCAACCCAGTCCCTTGGCTGTTTGACATTTGTACCCCTCGTGAGGATGACATTGTGACATATAATATGGCCACCATATAGGAAAACTACAAAACCCACTCACCAACATGTCCAATGGTTAGGCACTCACAGCCACCTCCACACAGGCTCTGACTGTCAAACACACACACACACACACACACACCTGCCATGTCTTGGAATAGAACTTCTACCTACCTAGTTTATCACACTACAGCATTACACAGTTACAGCATGCGCTACAGAGATTACTGGGTTACAGCACTCCCAGAGGTGTATGTCTAGGTGGATGACATCAGCAGGATTGCCAAAGGTGAGTATGTGAATTGTAAGGAGTGTGTGTACTCTAAAAAGCATTGTGTCTTTCTCAGACAGACACACACACAGTTAGCATGTCTGGGATTAGAACACCTGCCAAACTAGTTTATCGCACTACATCATTATGCAGTTAAACAATGCACTACAGAGATTACTGGGTTACAGCAGTCTCAGAGGTATATTTCTAGGTGGGTGACATCATCTGGATTGCCAAAGGTGAGTATGTGAATTGTTAGGAGTTTGCGTACTCCAAAAAGCATTGTTTATTCTCAGGCAGACAGACAGACACATACACACACACACACACACACACACACACACACACACACACACACACACACACACACACACAGTTGACATATCTGGGATTAGAACACCTACCAAACTAGTTTATCACACTACAGCATTACACAGTTATAGCACACATTGTGGAGATTATTGAAGTACAGCAGTCCCAGATGTGTATTCCTAGGTGGGTGACATCAGCAGGATTGCCAAAGAAGGGCATTTCAAGTGTATTGCAAGTTGTACATGTCTTTTACCTGTATGTACCCACTGCTTACTGTCACAAAAGCACATTTACACCCGCTTATAACTGCTTAAAAGTGTCTTATTCAGTCCTAATTGACATTATCAACAAGCCTTGCAGGTCTTGAACCCTGGACCATGCACACCGAGGTTACTGGGCTTACCACTAAGCCATCTGGGTTGTATGTATGTTTCATGGATTTTATAATACACATCTTACTACAGGTATTCCACAATACTGAAAACAAATGGGATAGTCACTTTGTGTACATATGTACAGTACCCTTGAATGTACTGTACTCTGTGAAACAACATACACAAGTCTACATCTGTACAACTGTCATGTCATAACTAAACATATATATATATATATGCACCTACAGGATGTGTATATATACACACACACACACACACATATATATATATGCATATACACAGACACAGCTATAGCTATATATATATATATATATATATATATATATATATATATATATATACAGACACATGTCTGAACATCCTGTGTGACACAGAAGGGTTCCAAAGGAACTGCCGTGTACACAAAACAGAGGCATCTCTTGTTTTATAACATTTAAATCTTAATCAGTTCACCAGAGAAGGGATGGTTGTTGTGTATGTGGAGTTTGGGGTGGGAAATGATGGCTAAAGTAATCTACCCTGGGGATTGTGGAGTTTGAGTGAGGGAATGATGGGTATGAACTTACACCCCGGCGACTACTTCTGTGTCACTGCTTGACAGTGAAACAGGAAAATAACATACCCAACTGTAGTCGTTCTTGACAGTCTATCCTTTTCTATTCCTAACTATGTAATAATTTGTAGACTCTACTCACCACAGATGACTACCATGGTGTGCAGCATGTTAAAAGACATTACACATGTGTATGCCTGTCTACAGGATAGTCACACACACAAACACACACACACTTGCCAGTATTGTGCATACACATCTTGCCTATGTAAAGGTAACTAGCAGAGTGGTATGCAGTTGGGGGGTGTGCCACAGAACCCATACAATTACACTTACTCTGATTCCGCTTCTGAGCTGGGTGACATCACAGGACTGATTACATGCAGTGGGGAGGGGGGACAAGAGAAGTTTAGCAGTTGACAAGGATAAAGGCCAGTGCAAAAGGTGGTATCTCTTTGGAATGCAGCAAAACCCACTCTCATGACAGGATGCAGACACAAATACACACACAACCATTTACTGACAAACACAGGCACTTGCTTATACACACACAGTTACCAGTGGTGGGATCAGAACTCCTGCCTATCTACAGATCACTATTACAGTACTACACAGTTACAAGATGCGCCACAGAGATTACACATTTTAAGGCAGTCAGAATGCTCTCCTAAGATTGAGGACAACAACAGGAATACTGACAGTCAAGATGTACATAGCTGTAAACCTGTGTGTTTAAAGTAGGAGTCCCTTACAACCTGTATGCACAAACAAGACACATCATCTGCAGGTAAGACATAGGTAGGCCTGAGAGGTATAGTTGTGACACAACAAGCCTTAACTGGAGTATGCCCATCTGTGGAATGGACAACTACTATCACTATATAGGGTTACAGTGGTCATGCTCATACACATAGAATCACAGAACTTGTTTAGATGCATTGACCCCAATTACACAAGGTGACAGTGGGCATGATCATACACTTAGTAGCACAGGGCCGTTTGGGATGCACTATGACTACAACTACACAAGGTTATACTGGGCATGCTCATACACTCAGGAATAAAGGGCTTTTTGGATGCACTGACTCAAATTACACAAGGTGGCAGTGGGTACGCTCATACACTTAGTAGCACAGGGCTGTTTGGGATGCACTCCGATTCTAACCACAGAAGGCTACAGTGTGCATGCTTATACACTTACATGTACAGAACACATTGTAATGGACTCCTATTGTAAACACACAGGTTTACAGCTATGTACATTTTAACTGCCAGTATATATGCACATCATACAGGTTTACTACCAGCTACCTGTATGTGGCCCGTAAATTATATATCTGTGTCTGTGATGTGTGATACACATGCATACATGTACATGAAGTACTGCCATATATATGTGAAGTATACACAATCATGCATGTGTGGAAGTGGCAGACAATAGGTTAACTGGGACACACAGGTGGATGCTACCTACAGCATGTGTCACACACCTTGCTGCCCTGAATGGCATGCACTGATAACAGGTTGTGGACAGTGGCATTATACTTGGAACAGTGGCATGTGCAAGCCTAATATGTGAGCCCCATTGTGCAATGGTACTGAGGTGCAGGTGTCAAGATGAACTCTCCCGGCTGTGTTAGTAGTTGCCATTATTAGCAGGACCGCTACACTAAGTATATCTGACATTGGTCATATGCACAACATTTGCTGCTGTCCGTCACCTTACATGTGGCATTTGATACCAAGCACATTACCTTTTTTTCCACTGCAGGGTCAGATGGGTCATGTACAAAGGGTTTGG